>NW_028239134.1:0-175846 GCF_036417535.1 Chlamydotis macqueenii
TGTGTTGGTGGGCAAATCATCCAGAGAAGCGTCGCAATGCTTCTGGGCTGTTAGCAAGAGCTTTCCTTGCTGAGCCTTTTCACGTTGGAGATTAGCTGGACATTTGCCGGTTTAGTGCCTTGTTTCTTCTGCGCAGCTTGCACAAAGCTCATTGCGGCTTTCGCGGTTCGAGTTGTGCATCGCCGGAGCTCTGCGGGAAAGAGCGAGAGAAGAGCCGCGAAAGCTCCGAGTGCGGCCAGCTCGCGTGTAGCCGCGAATGTGCGCTGTTCGCCGGTTGCAGGGCGACTGCCTTCTGCGCGGCTGCTTCCAAGTTGACGGTAACTGCCAGCGTGCTAGCTGTGTAGGACAGTGAAGAGGCTGACGCGTGTGTGTCCGTAGAGCTGCTAGAAAGCGTACGTGACGAGCAGGAAGGGCTTTCAGAGCAGCCGGTTCTCGTCTTGCACAGTCGCCACACATCCGCACTTTTAGTGCCTCAGAACCCCGGACAGCTTGCAAAACACGGCTGTAACTGTCCCAGCGCAAGCTGTTCAGGAAAGCACAGAAACGCGATGTTCGCGTGCTTTTAGCGCTGCTCGCAAGAAGCCTCCGGAGCAGGCACTTCTCGTGCAGCAACAACCGTGCCTGCTACGATCTTTCCTAGCCTCTTTTCCTCCGGGCAGCCGGCTTGAGCTGATGTGAAGTGTTGGTGGGCAAATCATCCAGAGAAGCGTCGCAATGCTTCTGGGCTGTTAGCAAGAGCTTTCCTTGCTGAGCCTTTTCACGTTGGAGATTAGCTGGACATTTGCCGGTTTAGTGCCTTGTTTCTTCTGCGCAGCTTGCACAAAGCTCATTGCGGCTTTCGCGGTTCGAGTTGTGCATCGCCGGAGCTCTGCGGGAAAGAGCGAGAGAAGAGCCGCGAAAGCTCCGAGTGCGGCCAGCTCGCGTGTAGCCGCGAATGTGCGCTGTTCGCCGGTTGCAGGGCGAGTGCCTTCTGCGCGGCTGCTTCCAAGTTGACGGTAACTGCCAGCGTGCTAGCTGTGTAGGACAGTGAAGAGGCTGACGCGTGTGTGTCCGTAGAGCTGCTAGAAAGCGTACGTGACGAGCAGGAAGGGCTTTCAGAGCAGCCGGTTCTCGTCTTGCACAGTCGCCACACATCCGCACTTTTAGTGCCTCAGAACCCCGGACAGCTTGCAAAACACGGCTGTAACTGTCCCAGCGCAAGCTGTTCAGGAAAGCACAGAAACGCGATGTTCGCGTGCTTTTAGCGCTGCTCGCAAGAAGCCTCCGGAGCAGGCACTTCTCGTGCAGCAACAACCGTGCCTGCTACGATCTTTCCTAGCCTCTTTTCCTCCGGGCAGCCGGCTTGAGCTGATGTGAAGTGTTGGTGGGCAAATCATCCAGAGAAGCGTCGCAATGCTTCTGGGCTGTTAGCAAGAGCTTTCCTTGCTGAGCCTTTTCACGTTGGAGATTAGCTGGACATTTGCCGGTTTAGTGCCTTGTTTCTTCTGCGCAGCTTGCACAAAGCTCATTGCGGCTTTCGCGGTTCGAGTTGTGCATCGCCGGAGCTCTGCGGGAAAGAGCGAGAGAAGAGCCGCGAAAGCTCCGAGTGCGGCCAGCTCGCGTGTAGCCGCGAATGTGCGCTGTTCGCCGGTTGCAGGGCGACTGCCTTCTGCGCGGCTGCTTCCAAGTTGACGGTAACTGCCAGCGTGCTAGCTGTGTAGGACAGTGAAGAGGCTGACGCGTGTGTGTCCGTAGAGCTGCTAGAAAGCGTACGTGACGAGCAGGAAGGGCTTTCAGAGCAGCCGGTTCTCGTCTTGCACAGTCGCCACACATCCGCACTTTTAGTGCCTCAGAACCCCGGACAGCTTGCAAAACACGGCTGTAACTGTCCCAGCGCAAGCTGTTCAGGAAAGCACAGAAACGCGATGTTCGCGTGCTTTTAGCGCTGCTCGCAAGAAGCCTCCGGAGCAGGCACTTCTCGTGCAGCAACAACCGTGCCTGCTACGATCTTTCCTAGCCTCTTTTCCTCCGGGCAGCCGGCTTGAGCTGATGTGAAGTGTTGGTGGGCAAATCATCCAGAGAAGCGTCGCAATGCTTCTGGGCTGTTAGCAAGAGCTTTCCTTGCTGAGCCTTTTCACGTTGGAGATTAGCTGGACATTTGCCGGTTTAGTGCCTTGTTTCTTCTGCGCAGCTTGCACAAAGCTCATTGCGGCTTTCGCGGTTCGAGTTGTGCATCGCCGGAGCTCTGCGGGAAAGAGCGAGAGAAGAGCCGCGAAAGCTCCGAGTGCGGCCAGCTCGCGTGTAGCCGCGAATGTGCGCTGTTCGCCGGTTGCAGGGCGACTGCCTTCTGCGCGGCTGCTTCCAAGTTGACGGTAACTGCCAGCGTGCTAGCTGTGTAGGACAGTGAAGAGGCTGACGCGTGTGTGTCCGTAGAGCTGCTAGAAAGCGTACGTGACGAGCAGGAAGGGCTTTCAGAGCAGCCGGTTCTCGTCTTGCACAGTCGCCACACATCCGCACTTTTAGTGCCTCAGAACCCCGGACAGCTTGCAAAACACGGCTGTAACTGTCCCAGCGCAAGCTGTTCAGGAAAGCACAGAAACGCGATGTTCGCGTGCTTTTAGCGCTGCTCGCAAGAAGCCTCCGGAGCAGGCACTTCTCGTGCGGCAACAACCGTGCCTGCTACGATCTTTCCTAGCCTCTTTTCCTCCGGGCAGCCGGCTTGAGCTGATGTGAAGTGTTGGTGGGCAAATCATCCAGAGAAGCGTCGCAATGCTTCTGGGCTGTTAGCAAGAGCTTTCCTTGCTGAGCCTTTTCACGTTGGAGATTAGCTGGACATTTGCCGGTTTAGTGCCTTGTTTCTTCTGCGCAGCTTGCACAAAGCTCATTGCGGCTTTCGCGGTTCGAGTTGTGCATCGCCGGAGCTCTGCGGGAAAGAGCGAGAGAAGAGCCGCGAAAGCTCCGAGTGCGGCCAGCTCGCGTGTAGCCGCGAATGTGCGCTGTTCGCCGGTTGCAGGGCGACTGCCTTCTGCGCGGCTGCTTCCAAGTTGACGGTAACTGCCAGCGTGCTAGCTGTGTAGGACAGTGAAGAGGCTGACGCGTGTGTGTCCGTAGAGCTGCTAGAAAGCGTACGTGACGAGCAGGAAGGGCTTTCAGAGCAGCCGGTTCTCGTCTTGCACAGTCGCCACACATCCGCACTTTTAGTGCCTCAGAACCCCGGACAGCTTGCAAAACACGGCTGTAACTGTCCCAGCGCAAGCTGTTCAGGAAAGCACAGAAACGCGATGTTCGCGTGCTTTTAGCGCTGCTCGCAAGAAGCCTCCGGAGCAGGCACTTCTCGTGCAGCAACAACCGTGCCTGCTACGATCTTTCCTAGCCTCTTTTCCTCCGGGCAGCCGGCTTGAGCTGATGTGAAGTGTTGGTGGGCAAATCATCCAGAGAAGCGTCGCAATGCTTCTGGGCTGTTAGCAAGAGCTTTCCTTGCTGAGCCTTTTCACGTTGGAGATTAGCTGGACATTTGCCGGTTTAGTGCCTTGTTTCTTCTGCGCAGCTTGCACAAAGCTCATTGCGGCTTTCGCGGTTCGAGTTGTGCATCGCCGGAGCTCTGCGGGAAAGAGCGAGAGAAGAGCCGCGAAAGCTCCGAGTGCGGCCAGCTCGCGTGTAGCCGCGAATGTGCGCTGTTCGCCGGTTGCAGGGCGACTGCCTTCTGCGCGGCTGCTTCCAAGTTGACGGTAACTGCCAGCGTGCTAGCTGTGTAGGACAGTGAAGAGGCTGACGCGTGTGTGTCCGTAGAGCTGCTAGAAAGCGTACGTGACGAGCAGGAAGGGCTTTCAGAGCAGCCGGTTCTCGTCTTGCACAGTCGCCACACATCCGCACTTTTAGTGCCTCAGAACCCCGGACAGCTTGCAAAACACGGCTGTAACTGTCCCAGCGCAAGCTGTTCAGGAAAGCACAGAAACGCGATGTTCGCGTGCTTTTAGCGCTGCTCGCAAGAAGCCTCCGGAGCAGGCACTTCTCGTGCGGCAACAACCGTGCCTGCTACGATCTTTCCTAGCCTCTTTTCCTCCGGGCAGCCGGCTTGAGCTGATGTGAAGTGTTGGTGGGCAAATCATCCAGAGAAGCGTCGCAATGCTTCTGGGCTGTTAGCAAGAGCTTTCCTTGCTGAGCCTTTTCACGTTGGAGATTAGCTGGACATTTGCCGGTTTAGTGCCTTGTTTCTTCTGCGCAGCTTGCACAAAGCTCATTGCGGCTTTCGCGGTTCGAGTTGTGCATCGCCGGAGCTCTGCGGGAAAGAGCGAGAGAAGAGCCGCGAAAGCTCCGAGTGCGGCCAGCTCGCGTGTAGCCGCGAATGTGCGCTGTTCGCCGGTTGCAGGGCGACTGCCTTCTGCGCGGCTGCTTCCAAGTTGACGGTAACTGCCAGCGTGCTAGCTGTGTAGGACAGTGAAGAGGCTGACGCGTGTGTGTCCGTAGAGCTGCTAGAAAGCGTACGTGACGAGCAGGAAGGGCTTTCAGAGCAGCCGGTTCTCGTCTTGCACAGTCGCCACACATCCGCACTTTTAGTGCCTCAGAACCCCGGACAGCTTGCAAAACACGGCTGTAACTGTCCCAGCGCAAGCTGTTCAGGAAAGCACAGAAACGCGATGTTCGCGTGCTTTTAGCGCTGCTCGCAAGAAGCCTCCGGAGCAGGCACTTCTCGTGCAGCAACAACCGTGCCTGCTACGATCTTTCCTAGCCTCTTTTCCTCCGGGCAGCCGGCTTGAGCTGATGTGAAGTGTTGGTGGGCAAATCATCCAGAGAAGCGTCGCAATGCTTCTGGGCTGTTAGCAAGAGCTTTCCTTGCTGAGCCTTTTCACGTTGGAGATTAGCTGGACATTTGCCGGTTTAGTGCCTTGTTTCTTCTGCGCAGCTTGCACAAAGCTCATTGCGGCTTTCGCGGTTCGAGTTGTGCATCGCCGGAGCTCTGCGGGAAAGAGCGAGAGAAGAGCCGCGAAAGCTCCGAGTGCGGCCAGCTCGCGTGTAGCCGCGAATGTGCGCTGTTCGCCGGTTGCAGGGCGACTGCCTTCTGCGCGGCTGCTTCCAAGTTGACGGTAACTGCCAGCGTGCTAGCTGTGTAGGACAGTGAAGAGGCTGACGCGTGTGTGTCCGTAGAGCTGCTAGAAAGCGTACGTGACGAGCAGGAAGGGCTTTCAGAGCAGCCGGTTCTCGTCTTGCACAGTCGCCACACATCCGCACTTTTAGTGCCTCAGAACCCCGGACAGCTTGCAAAACACGGCTGTAACTGTCCCAGCGCAAGCTGTTCAGGAAAGCACAGAAACGCGATGTTCGCGTGCTTTTAGCGCTGCTCGCAAGAAGCCTCCGGAGCAGGCACTTCTCGTGCAGCAACAACCGTGCCTGCTACGATCTTTCCTAGCCTCTTTTCCTCCGGGCAGCCGGCTTGAGCTGATGTGAAGTGTTGGTGGGCAAATCATCCAGAGAAGCGTCGCAATGCTTCTGGGCTGTTAGCAAGAGCTTTCCTTGCTGAGCCTTTTCACGTTGGAGATTAGCTGGACATTTGCCGGTTTAGTGCCTTGTTTCTTCTGCGCAGCTTGCACAAAGCTCATTGCGGCTTTCGCGGTTCGAGTTGTGCATCGCCGGAGCTCTGCGGGAAAGAGCGAGAGAAGAGCCGCGAAAGCTCCGAGTGCGGCCAGCTCGCGTGTAGCCGCGAATGTGCGCTGTTCGCCGGTTGCAGGGCGACTGCCTTCTGCGCGGCTGCTTCCAAGTTGACGGTAACTGCCAGCGTGCTAGCTGTGTAGGACAGTGAAGAGGCTGACGCGTGTGTGTCCGTAGAGCTGCTAGAAAGCGTACGTGACGAGCAGGAAGGGCTTTCAGAGCAGCCGGTTCTCGTCTTGCACAGTCGCCACACATCCGCACTTTTAGTGCCTCAGAACCCCGGACAGCTTGCAAAACACGGCTGTAACTGTCCCAGCGCAAGCTGTTCAGGAAAGCACAGAAACGCGATGTTCGCGTGCTTTTAGCGCTGCTCGCAAGAAGCCTCCGGAGCAGGCACTTCTCGTGCAGCAACAACCGTGCCTGCTACGATCTTTCCTAGCCTCTTTTCCTCCGGGCAGCCGGCTTGAGCTGATGTGAAGTGTTGGTGGGCAAATCATCCAGAGAAGCGTCGCAATGCTTCTGGGCTGTTAGCAAGAGCTTTCCTTGCTGAGCCTTTTCACGTTGGAGATTAGCTGGACATTTGCCGGTTTAGTGCCTTGTTTCTTCTGCGCAGCTTGCACAAAGCTCATTGCGGCTTTCGCGGTTCGAGTTGTGCATCGCCGGAGCTCTGCGGGAAAGAGCGAGAGAAGAGCCGCGAAAGCTCCGAGTGCGGCCAGCTCGCGTGTAGCCGCGAATGTGCGCTGTTCGCCGGTTGCAGGGCGACTGCCTTCTGCGCGGCTGCTTCCAAGTTGACGGTAACTGCCAGCGTGCTAGCTGTGTAGGACAGTGAAGAGGCTGACGCGTGTGTGTCCGTAGAGCTGCTAGAAAGCGTACGTGACGAGCAGGAAGGGCTTTCAGAGCAGCCGGTTCTCGTCTTGCACAGTCGCCACACATCCGCACTTTTAGTGCCTCAGAACCCCGGACAGCTTGCAAAACACGGCTGTAACTGTCCCAGCGCAAGCTGTTCAGGAAAGCACAGAAACGCGATGTTCGCGTGCTTTTAGCGCTGCTCGCAAGAAGCCTCCGGAGCAGGCACTTCTCGTGCAGCAACAACCGTGCCTGCTACGATCTTTCCTAGCCTCTTTTCCTCCGGGCAGCCGGCTTGAGCTGATGTGAAGTGTTGGTGGGCAAATCATCCAGAGAAGCGTCGCAATGCTTCTGGGCTGTTAGCAAGAGCTTTCCTTGCTGAGCCTTTTCACGTTGGAGATTAGCTGGACATTTGCCGGTTTAGTGCCTTGTTTCTTCTGCGCAGCTTGCACAAAGCTCATTGCGGCTTTCGCGGTTCGAGTTGTGCATCGCCGGAGCTCTGCGGGAAAGAGCGAGAGAAGAGCCGCGAAAGCTCCGAGTGCGGCCAGCTCGCGTGTAGCCGCGAATGTGCGCTGTTCGCCGGTTGCAGGGCGAGTGCCTTCTGCGCGGCTGCTTCCAAGTTGACGGTAACTGCCAGCGTGCTAGCTGTGTAGGACAGTGAAGAGGCTGACGCGTGTGTGTCCGTAGAGCTGCTAGAAAGCGTACGTGACGAGCAGGAAGGGCTTTCAGAGCAGCCGGTTCTCGTCTTGCACAGTCGCCACACATCCGCACTTTTAGTGCCTCAGAACCCCGGACAGCTTGCAAAACACGGCTGTAACTGTCCCAGCGCAAGCTGTTCAGGAAAGCACAGAAACGCGATGTTCGCGTGCTTTTAGCGCTGCTCGCAAGAAGCCTCCGGAGCAGGCACTTCTCGTGCAGCAACAACCGTGCCTGCTACGATCTTTCCTAGCCTCTTTTCCTCCGGGCAGCCGGCTTGAGCTGATGTGAAGTGTTGGTGGGCAAATCATCCAGAGAAGCGTCGCAATGCTTCTGGGCTGTTAGCAAGAGCTTTCCTTGCTGAGCCTTTTCACGTTGGAGATTAGCTGGACATTTGCCGGTTTAGTGCCTTGTTTCTTCTGCGCAGCTTGCACAAAGCTCATTGCGGCTTTCGCGGTTCGAGTTGTGCATCGCCGGAGCTCTGCGGGAAAGAGCGAGAGAAGAGCCGCGAAAGCTCCGAGTGCGGCCAGCTCGCGTGTAGCCGCGAATGTGCGCTGTTCGCCGGTTGCAGGGCGACTGCCTTCTGCGCGGCTGCTTCCAAGTTGACGGTAACTGCCAGCGTGCTAGCTGTGTAGGACAGTGAAGAGGCTGACGCGTGTGTGTCCGTAGAGCTGCTAGAAAGCGTACGTGACGAGCAGGAAGGGCTTTCAGAGCAGCCGGTTCTCGTCTTGCACAGTCGCCACACATCCGCACTTTTAGTGCCTCAGAACCCCGGACAGCTTGCAAAACACGGCTGTAACTGTCCCAGCGCAAGCTGTTCAGGAAAGCACAGAAACGCGATGTTCGCGTGCTTTTAGCGCTGCTCGCAAGAAGCCTCCGGAGCAGGCACTTCTCGTGCAGCAACAACCGTGCCTGCTACGATCTTTCCTAGCCTCTTTTCCTCCGGGCAGCCGGCTTGAGCTGATGTGAAGTGTTGGTGGGCAAATCATCCAGAGAAGCGTCGCAATGCTTCTGGGCTGTTAGCAAGAGCTTTCCTTGCTGAGCCTTTTCACGTTGGAGATTAGCTGGACATTTGCCGGTTTAGTGCCTTGTTTCTTCTGCGCAGCTTGCACAAAGCTCATTGCGGCTTTCGCGGTTCGAGTTGTGCATCGCCGGAGCTCTGCGGGAAAGAGCGAGAGAAGAGCCGCGAAAGCTCCGAGTGCGGCCAGCTCGCGTGTAGCCGCGAATGTGCGCTGTTCGCCGGTTGCAGGGCGACTGCCTTCTGCGCGGCTGCTTCCAAGTTGACGGTAACTGCCAGCGTGCTAGCTGTGTAGGACAGTGAAGAGGCTGACGCGTGTGTGTCCGTAGAGCTGCTAGAAAGCGTACGTGACGAGCAGGAAGGGCTTTCAGAGCAGCCGGTTCTCGTCTTGGACAGTCGCCACACATCCGCACTTTTAGTGCCTCAGAACCCCGGACAGCTTGCAAAACACGGCTGTAACTGTCCCAGCGCAAGCTGTTCAGGAAAGCACAGAAACGCGATGTTCGCGTGCTTTTAGCGCTGCTCGCAAGAAGCCTCCGGAGCAGGCACTTCTCGTGCAGCAACAACCGTGCCTGCTACGATCTTTCCTAGCCTCTTTTCCTCCGGGCAGCCGGCTTGAGCTGATGTGAAGTGTTGGTGGGCAAATCATCCAGAGAAGCGTCGCAATGCTTCTGGGCTGTTAGCAAGAGCTTTCCTTGCTGAGCCTTTTCACGTTGGAGATTAGCTGGACATTTGCCGGTTTAGTGCCTTGTTTCTTCTGCGCAGCTTGCACAAAGCTCATTGCGGCTTTCGCGGTTCGAGTTGTGCATCGCCGGAGCTCTGCGGGAAAGAGCGAGAGAAGAGCCGCGAAAGCTCCGAGTGCGGCCAGCTCGCGTGTAGCCGCGAATGTGCGCTGTTCGCCGGTTGCAGGGCGACTGCCTTCTGCGCGGCTGCTTCCAAGTTGACGGTAACTGCCAGCGTGCTAGCTGTGTAGGACAGTGAAGAGGCTGACGCGTGTGTGTCCGTAGAGCTGCTAGAAAGCGTACGTGACGAGCAGGAAGGGCTTTCAGAGCAGCCGGTTCTCGTCTTGCACAGTCGCCACACATCCGCACTTTTAGTGCCTCAGAACCCCGGACAGCTTGCAAAACACGGCTGTAACTGTCCCAGCGCAAGCTGTTCAGGAAAGCACAGAAACGCGATGTTCGCGTGCTTTTAGCGCTGCTCGCAAGAAGCCTCCGGAGCAGGCACTTCTCGTGCAGCAACAACCGTGCCTGCTACGATCTTTCCTAGCCTCTTTTCCTCCGGGCAGCCGGCTTGAGCTGATGTGAAGTGTTGGTGGGCAAATCATCCAGAGAAGCGTCGCAATGCTTCTGGGCTGTTAGCAAGAGCTTTCCTTGCTGAGCCTTTTCACGTTGGAGATTAGCTGGACATTTGCCGGTTTAGTGCCTTGTTTCTTCTGCGCAGCTTGCACAAAGCTCATTGCGGCTTTCGCGGTTCGAGTTGTGCATCGCCGGAGCTCTGCGGGAAAGAGCGAGAGAAGAGCCGCGAAAGCTCCGAGTGCGGCCAGCTCGCGTGTAGCCGCGAATGTGCGCTGTTCGCCGGTTGCAGGGCGACTGCCTTCTGCGCGGCTGCTTCCAAGTTGACGGTAACTGCCAGCGTGCTAGCTGTGTAGGACAGTGAAGAGGCTGACGCGTGTGTGTCCGTAGAGCTGCTAGAAAGCGTACGTGACGAGCAGGAAGGGCTTTCAGAGCAGCCGGTTCTCGTCTTGCACAGTCGCCACACATCCGCACTTTTAGTGCCTCAGAACCCCGGACAGCTTGCAAAACACGGCTGTAACTGTCCCAGCGCAAGCTGTTCAGGAAAGCACAGAAACGCGATGTTCGCGTGCTTTTAGCGCTGCTCGCAAGAAGCCTCCGGAGCAGGCACTTCTCGTGCAGCAACAACCGTGCCTGCTACGATCTTTCCTAGCCTCTTTTCCTCCGGGCAGCCGGCTTGAGCTGATGTGAAGTGTTGGTGGGCAAATCATCCAGAGAAGCGTCGCAATGCTTCTGGGCTGTTAGCAAGAGCTTTCCTTGCTGAGCCTTTTCACGTTGGAGATTAGCTGGACATTTGCCGGTTTAGTGCCTTGTTTCTTCTGCGCAGCTTGCACAAAGCTCATTGCGGCTTTCGCGGTTCGAGTTGTGCATCGCCGGAGCTCTGCGGGAAAGAGCGAGAGAAGAGCCGCGAAAGCTCCGAGTGCGGCCAGCTCGCGTGTAGCCGCGAATGTGCGCTGTTCGCCGGTTGCAGGGCGACTGCCTTCTGCGCGGCTGCTTCCAAGTTGACGGTAACTGCCAGCGTGCTAGCTGTGTAGGACAGTGAAGAGGCTGACGCGTGTGTGTCCGTAGAGCTGCTAGAAAGCGTACGTGACGAGCAGGAAGGGCTTTCAGAGCAGCCGGTTCTCGTCTTGCACAGTCGCCACACATCCGCACTTTTAGTGCCTCAGAACCCCGGACAGCTTGCAAAACACGGCTGTAACTGTCCCAGCGCAAGCTGTTCAGGAAAGCACAGAAACGCGATGTTCGCGTGCTTTTAGCGCTGCTCGCAAGAAGCCTCCGGAGCAGGCACTTCTCGTGCAGCAACAACCGTGCCTGCTACGATCTTTCCTAGCCTCTTTTCCTCCGGGCAGCCGGCTTGAGCTGATGTGAAGTGTTGGTGGGCAAATCATCCAGAGAAGCGTCGCAATGCTTCTGGGCTGTTAGCAAGAGCTTTCCTTGCTGAGCCTTTTCACGTTGGAGATTAGCTGGACATTTGCCGGTTTAGTGCCTTGTTTCTTCTGCGCAGCTTGCACAAAGCTCATTGCGGCTTTCGCGGTTCGAGTTGTGCATCGCCGGAGCTCTGCGGGAAAGAGCGAGAGAAGAGCCGCGAAAGCTCCGAGTGCGGCCAGCTCGCGTGTAGCCGCGAATGTGCGCTGTTCGCCGGTTGCAGGGCGACTGCCTTCTGCGCGGCTGCTTCCAAGTTGACGGTAACTGCCAGCGTGCTAGCTGTGTAGGACAGTGAAGAGGCTGACGCGTGTGTGTCCGTAGAGCTGCTAGAAAGCGTACGTGACGAGCAGGAAGGGCTTTCAGAGCAGCCGGTTCTCGTCTTGCACAGTCGCCACACATCCGCACTTTTAGTGCCTCAGAACCCCGGACAGCTTGCAAAACACGGCTGTAACTGTCCCAGCGCAAGCTGTTCAGGAAAGCACAGAAACGCGATGTTCGCGTGCTTTTAGCGCTGCTCGCAAGAAGCCTCCGGAGCAGGCACTTCTCGTGCAGCAACAACCGTGCCTGCTACGATCTTTCCTAGCCTCTTTTCCTCCGGGCAGCCGGCTTGAGCTGATGTGAAGTGTTGGTGGGCAAATCATCCAGAGAAGCGTCGCAATGCTTCTGGGCTGTTAGCAAGAGCTTTCCTTGCTGAGCCTTTTCACGTTGGAGATTAGCTGGACATTTGCCGGTTTAGTGCCTTGTTTCTTCTGCGCAGCTTGCACAAAGCTCATTGCGGCTTTCGCGGTTCGAGTTGTGCATCGCCGGAGCTCTGCGGGAAAGAGCGAGAGAAGAGCCGCGAAAGCTCCGAGTGCGGCCAGCTCGCGTGTAGCCGCGAATGTGCGCTGTTCGCCGGTTGCAGGGCGACTGCCTTCTGCGCGGCTGCTTCCAAGTTGACGGTAACTGCCAGCGTGCTAGCTGTGTAGGACAGTGAAGAGGCTGACGCGTGTGTGTCCGTAGAGCTGCTAGAAAGCGTACGTGAAGAGCAGGAAGGGCTTTCAGAGCAGCCGGTTCTCGTCTTGCACAGTCGCCACACATCCGCACTTTTAGTGCCTCAGAACCCCGGACAGCTTGCAAAACACGGCTGTAACTGTCCCAGCGCAAGCTGTTCAGGAAAGCACAGAAACGCGATGTTCGCGTGCTTTTAGCGCTGCTCGCAAGAAGCCTCCGGAGCAGGCACTTCTCGTGCAGCAACAACCGTGCCTGCTACGATCTTTCCTAGCCTCTTTTCCTCCGGGCAGCCGGCTTGAGCTGATGTGAAGTGTTGGTGGGCAAATCATCCAGAGAAGCGTCGCAATGCTTCTGGGCTGTTAGCAAGAGCTTTCCTTGCTGAGCCTTTTCACGTTGGAGATTAGCTGGACATTTGCCGGTTTAGTGCCTTGTTTCTTCTGCGCAGCTTGCACAAAGCTCATTGCGGCTTTCGCGGTTCGAGTTGTGCATCGCCGGAGCTCTGCGGGAAAGAGCGAGAGAAGAGCCGCGAAAGCTCCGAGTGCGGCCAGCTCGCGTGTAGCCGCGAATGTGCGCTGTTCGCCGGTTGCAGGGCGACTGCCTTCTGCGCGGCTGCTTCCAAGTTGACGGTAACTGCCAGCGTGCTAGCTGTGTAGGACAGTGAAGAGGCTGACGCGTGTGTGTCCGTAGAGCTGCTAGAAAGCGTACGTGACGAGCAGGAAGGGCTTTCAGAGCAGCCGGTTCTCGTCTTGGACAGTCGCCACACATCCGCACTTTTAGTGCCTCAGAACCCCGGACAGCTTGCAAAACACGGCTGTAACTGTCCCAGCGCAAGCTGTTCAGGAAAGCACAGAAACGCGATGTTCGCGTGCTTTTAGCGCTGCTCGCAAGAAGCCTCCGGAGCAGGCACTTCTCGTGCAGCAACAACCGTGCCTGCTACGATCTTTCCTAGCCTCTTTTCCTCCGGGCAGCCGGCTTGAGCTGATGTGAAGTGTTGGTGGGCAAATCATCCAGAGAAGCGTCGCAATGCTTCTGGGCTGTTAGCAAGAGCTTTCCTTGCTGAGCCTTTTCACGTTGGAGATTAGCTGGACATTTGCCGGTTTAGTGCCTTGTTTCTTCTGCGCAGCTTGCACAAAGCTCATTGCGGCTTTCGCGGTTCGAGTTGTGCATCGCCGGAGCTCTGCGGGAAAGAGCGAGAGAAGAGCCGCGAAAGCTCCGAGTGCGGCCAGCTCGCGTGTAGCCGCGAATGTGCGCTGTTCGCCGGTTGCAGGGCGACTGCCTTCTGCGCGGCTGCTTCCAAGTTGACGGTAACTGCCAGCGTGCTAGCTGTGTAGGACAGTGAAGAGGCTGACGCGTGTGTGTCCGTAGAGCTGCTAGAAAGCGTACGTGACGAGCAGGAAGGGCTTTCAGAGCAGCCGGTTCTCGTCTTGCACAGTCGCCACACATCCGCACTTTTAGTGCCTCAGAACCCCGGACAGCTTGCAAAACACGGCTGTAACTGTCCCAGCGCAAGCTGTTCAGGAAAGCACAGAAACGCGATGTTCGCGTGCTTTTAGCGCTGCTCGCAAGAAGCCTCCGGAGCAGGCACTTCTCGTGCAGCAACAACCGTGCCTGCTACGATCTTTCCTAGCCTCTTTTCCTCCGGGCAGCCGGCTTGAGCTGATGTGAAGTGTTGGTGGGCAAATCATCCAGAGAAGCGTCGCAATGCTTCTGGGCTGTTAGCAAGAGCTTTCCTTGCTGAGCCTTTTCACGTTGGAGATTAGCTGGACATTTGCCGGTTTAGTGCCTTGTTTCTTCTGCGCAGCTTGCACAAAGCTCATTGCGGCTTTCGCGGTTCGAGTTGTGCATCGCCGGAGCTCTGCGGGAAAGAGCGAGAGAAGAGCCGCGAAAGCTCCGAGTGCGGCCAGCTCGCGTGTAGCCGCGAATGTGCGCTGTTCGCCGGTTGCAGGGCGACTGCCTTCTGCGCGGCTGCTTCCAAGTTGACGGTAACTGCCAGCGTGCTAGCTGTGTAGGACAGTGAAGAGGCTGACGCGTGTGTGTCCGTAGAGCTGCTAGAAAGCGTACGTGACGAGCAGGAAGGGCTTTCAGAGCAGCCGGTTCTCGTCTTGCACAGTCGCCACACATCCGCACTTTTAGTGCCTCAGAACCCCGGACAGCTTGCAAAACACGGCTGTAACTGTCCCAGCGCAAGCTGTTCAGGAAAGCACAGAAACGCGATGTTCGCGTGCTTTTAGCGCTGCTCGCAAGAAGCCTCCGGAGCAGGCACTTCTCGTGCAGCAACAACCGTGCCTGCTACGATCTTTCCTAGCCTCTTTTCCTCCGGGCAGCCGGCTTGAGCTGATGTGAAGTGTTGGTGGGCAAATCATCCAGAGAAGCGTCGCAATGCTTCTGGGCTGTTAGCAAGAGCTTTCCTTGCTGAGCCTTTTCACGTTGGAGATTAGCTGGACATTTGCCGGTTTAGTGCCTTGTTTCTTCTGCGCAGCTTGCACAAAGCTCATTGCGGCTTTCGCGGTTCGAGTTGTGCATCGCCGGAGCTCTGCGGGAAAGAGCGAGAGAAGAGCCGCGAAAGCTCCGAGTGCGGCCAGCTCGCGTGTAGCCGCGAATGTGCGCTGTTCGCCGGTTGCAGGGCGACTGCCTTCTGCGCGGCTGCTTCCAAGTTGACGGTAACTGCCAGCGTGCTAGCTGTGTAGGACAGTGAAGAGGCTGACGCGTGTGTGTCCGTAGAGCTGCTAGAAAGCGTACGTGACGAGCAGGAAGGGCTTTCAGAGCAGCCGGTTCTCGTCTTGGACAGTCGCCACACATCCGCACTTTTAGTGCCTCAGAACCCCGGACAGCTTGCAAAACACGGCTGTAACTGTCCCAGCGCAAGCTGTTCAGGAAAGCACAGAAACGCGATGTTCGCGTGCTTTTAGCGCTGCTCGCAAGAAGCCTCCGGAGCAGGCACTTCTCGTGCGGCAACAACCGTGCCTGCTACGATCTTTCCTAGCCTCTTTTCCTCCGGGCAGCCGGCTTGAGCTGATGTGAAGTGTTGGTGGGCAAATCATCCAGAGAAGCGTCGCAATGCTTCTGGGCTGTTAGCAAGAGCTTTCCTTGCTGAGCCTTTTCACGTTGGAGATTAGCTGGACATTTGCCGGTTTAGTGCCTTGTTTCTTCTGCGCAGCTTGCACAAAGCTCATTGCGGCTTTCGCGGTTCGAGTTGTGCATCGCCGGAGCTCTGCGGGAAAGAGCGAGAGAAGAGCCGCGAAAGCTCCGAGTGCGGCCAGCTCGCGTGTAGCCGCGAATGTGCGCTGTTCGCCGGTTGCAGGGCGACTGCCTTCTGCGCGGCTGCTTCCAAGTTGACGGTAACTGCCAGCGTGCTAGCTGTGTAGGACAGTGAAGAGGCTGACGCGTGTGTGTCCGTAGAGCTGCTAGAAAGCGTACGTGACGAGCAGGAAGGGCTTTCAGAGCAGCCGGTTCTCGTCTTGCACAGTCGCCACACATCCGCACTTTTAGTGCCTCAGAACCCCGGACAGCTTGCAAAACACGGCTGTAACTGTCCCAGCGCAAGCTGTTCAGGAAAGCACAGAAACGCGATGTTCGCGTGCTTTTAGCGCTGCTCGCAAGAAGCCTCCGGAGCAGGCACTTCTCGTGCAGCAACAACCGTGCCTGCTACGATCTTTCCTAGCCTCTTTTCCTCCGGGCAGCCGGCTTGAGCTGATGTGAAGTGTTGGTGGGCAAATCATCCAGAGAAGCGTCGCAATGCTTCTGGGCTGTTAGCAAGAGCTTTCCTTGCTGAGCCTTTTCACGTTGGAGATTAGCTGGACATTTGCCGGTTTAGTGCCTTGTTTCTTCTGCGCAGCTTGCACAAAGCTCATTGCGGCTTTCGCGGTTCGAGTTGTGCATCGCCGGAGCTCTGCGGGAAAGAGCGAGAGAAGAGCCGCGAAAGCTCCGAGTGCGGCCAGCTCGCGTGTAGCCGCGAATGTGCGCTGTTCGCCGGTTGCAGGGCGACTGCCTTCTGCGCGGCTGCTTCCAAGTTGACGGTAACTGCCAGCGTGCTAGCTGTGTAGGACAGTGAAGAGGCTGACGCGTGTGTGTCCGTAGAGCTGCTAGAAAGCGTACGTGAAGAGCAGGAAGGGCTTTCAGAGCAGCCGGTTCTCGTCTTGCACAGTCGCCACACATCCGCACTTTTAGTGCCTCAGAACCCCGGACAGCTTGCAAAACACGGCTGTAACTGTCCCAGCGCAAGCTGTTCAGGAAAGCACAGAAACGCGATGTTCGCGTGCTTTTAGCGCTGCTCGCAAGAAGCCTCCGGAGCAGGCACTTCTCGTGCAGCAACAACCGTGCCTGCTACGATCTTTCCTAGCCTCTTTTCCTCCGGGCAGCCGGCTTGAGCTGATGTGAAGTGTTGGTGGGCAAATCATCCAGAGAAGCGTCGCAATGCTTCTGGGCTGTTAGCAAGAGCTTTCCTTGCTGAGCCTTTTCACGTTGGAGATTAGCTGGACATTTGCCGGTTTAGTGCCTTGTTTCTTCTGCGCAGCTTGCACAAAGCTCATTGCGGCTTTCGCGGTTCGAGTTGTGCATCGCCGGAGCTCTGCGGGAAAGAGCGAGAGAAGAGCCGCGAAAGCTCCGAGTGCGGCCAGCTCGCGTGTAGCCGCGAATGTGCGCTGTTCGCCGGTTGCAGGGCGAGTGCCTTCTGCGCGGCTGCTTCCAAGTTGACGGTAACTGCCAGCGTGCTAGCTGTGTAGGACAGTGAAGAGGCTGACGCGTGTGTGTCCGTAGAGCTGCTAGAAAGCGTACGTGACGAGCAGGAAGGGCTTTCAGAGCAGCCGGTTCTCGTCTTGGACAGTCGCCACACATCCGCACTTTTAGTGCCTCAGAACCCCGGACAGCTTGCAAAACACGGCTGTAACTGTCCCAGCGCAAGCTGTTCAGGAAAGCACAGAAACGCGATGTTCGCGTGCTTTTAGCGCTGCTCGCAAGAAGCCTCCGGAGCAGGCACTTCTCGTGCAGCAACAACCGTGCCTGCTACGATCTTTCCTAGCCTCTTTTCCTCCGGGCAGCCGGCTTGAGCTGATGTGAAGTGTTGGTGGGCAAATCATCCAGAGAAGCGTCGCAATGCTTCTGGGCTGTTAGCAAGAGCTTTCCTTGCTGAGCCTTTTCACGTTGGAGATTAGCTGGACATTTGCCGGTTTAGTGCCTTGTTTCTTCTGCGCAGCTTGCACAAAGCTCATTGCGGCTTTCGCGGTTCGAGTTGTGCATCGCCGGAGCTCTGCGGGAAAGAGCGAGAGAAGAGCCGCGAAAGCTCCGAGTGCGGCCAGCTCGCGTGTAGCCGCGAATGTGCGCTGTTCGCCGGTTGCAGGGCGACTGCCTTCTGCGCGGCTGCTTCCAAGTTGACGGTAACTGCCAGCGTGCTAGCTGTGTAGGACAGTGAAGAGGCTGACGCGTGTGTGTCCGTAGAGCTGCTAGAAAGCGTACGTGACGAGCAGGAAGGGCTTTCAGAGCAGCCGGTTCTCGTCTTGCACAGTCGCCACACATCCGCACTTTTAGTGCCTCAGAACCCCGGACAGCTTGCAAAACACGGCTGTAACTGTCCCAGCGCAAGCTGTTCAGGAAAGCACAGAAACGCGATGTTCGCGTGCTTTTAGCGCTGCTCGCAAGAAGCCTCCGGAGCAGGCACTTCTCGTGCAGCAACAACCGTGCCTGCTACGATCTTTCCTAGCCTCTTTTCCTCCGGGCAGCCGGCTTGAGCTGATGTGAAGTGTTGGTGGGCAAATCATCCAGAGAAGCGTCGCAATGCTTCTGGGCTGTTAGCAAGAGCTTTCCTTGCTGACCCTTTTCACGTTGGAGATTAGCTGGACATTTGCCGGTTTAGTGCCTTGTTTCTTCTGCGCAGCTTGCACAAAGCTCATTGCGGCTTTCGCGGTTCGAGTTGTGCATCGCCGGAGCTCTGCGGGAAAGAGCGAGAGAAGAGCCGCGAAAGCTCCGAGTGCGGCCAGCTCGCGTGTAGCCGCGAATGTGCGCTGTTCGCCGGTTGCAGGGCGACTGCCTTCTGCGCGGCTGCTTCCAAGTTGACGGTAACTGCCAGCGTGCTAGCTGTGTAGGACAGTGAAGAGGCTGACGCGTGTGTGTCCGTAGAGCTGCTAGAAAGCGTACGTGACGAGCAGGAAGGGCTTTCAGAGCAGCCGGTTCTCGTCTTGCACAGTCGCCACACATCCGCACTTTTAGTGCCTCAGAACCCCGGACAGCTTGCAAAACACGGCTGTAACTGTCCCAGCGCAAGCTGTTCAGGAAAGCACAGAAACGCGATGTTCGCGTGCTTTTAGCGCTGCTCGCAAGAAGCCTCCGGAGCAGGCACTTCTCGTGCAGCAACAACCGTGCCTGCTACGATCTTTCCTAGCCTCTTTTCCTCCGGGCAGCCGGCTTGAGCTGATGTGAAGTGTTGGTGGGCAAATCATCCAGAGAAGCGTCGCAATGCTTCTGGGCTGTTAGCAAGAGCTTTCCTTGCTGACCCTTTTCACGTTGGAGATTAGCTGGACATTTGCCGGTTTAGTGCCTTGTTTCTTCTGCGCAGCTTGCACAAAGCTCATTGCGGCTTTCGCGGTTCGAGTTGTGCATCGCCGGAGCTCTGCGGGAAAGAGCGAGAGAAGAGCCGCGAAAGCTCCGAGTGCGGCCAGCTCGCGTGTAGCCGCGAATGTGCGCTGTTCGCCGGTTGCAGGGCGACTGCCTTCTGCGCGGCTGCTTCCAAGTTGACGGTAACTGCCAGCGTGCTAGCTGTGTAGGACAGTGAAGAGGCTGACGCGTGTGTGTCCGTAGAGCTGCTAGAAAGCGTACGTGACGAGCAGGAAGGGCTTTCAGAGCAGCCGGTTCTCGTCTTGGACAGTCGCCACACATCCGCACTTTTAGTGCCTCAGAACCCCGGACAGCTTGCAAAACACGGCTGTAACTGTCCCAGCGCAAGCTGTTCAGGAAAGCACAGAAACGCGATGTTCGCGTGCTTTTAGCGCTGCTCGCAAGAAGCCTCCGGAGCAGGCACTTCTCGTGCAGCAACAACCGTGCCTGCTACGATCTTTCCTAGCCTCTTTTCCTCCGGGCAGCCGGCTTGAGCTGATGTGAAGTGTTGGTGGGCAAATCATCCAGAGAAGCGTCGCAATGCTTCTGGGCTGTTAGCAAGAGCTTTCCTTGCTGACCCTTTTCACGTTGGAGATTAGCTGGACATTTGCCGGTTTAGTGCCTTGTTTCTTCTGCGCAGCTTGCACAAAGCTCATTGCGGCTTTCGCGGTTCGAGTTGTGCATCGCCGGAGCTCTGCGGGAAAGAGCGAGAGAAGAGCCGCGAAAGCTCCGAGTGCGGCCAGCTCGCGTGTAGCCGCGAATGTGCGCTGTTCGCCGGTTGCAGGGCGAGTGCCTTCTGCGCGGCTGCTTCCAAGTTGACGGTAACTGCCAGCGTGCTAGCTGTGTAGGACAGTGAAGAGGCTGACGCGTGTGTGTCCGTAGAGCTGCTAGAAAGCGTACGTGACGAGCAGGAAGGGCTTTCAGAGCAGCCGGTTCTCGTCTTGCACAGTCGCCACACATCCGCACTTTTAGTGCCTCAGAACCCCGGACAGCTTGCAAAACACGGCTGTAACTGTCCCAGCGCAAGCTGTTCAGGAAAGCACAGAAACGCGATGTTCGCGTGCTTTTAGCGCTGCTCGCAAGAAGCCTCCGGAGCAGGCACTTCTCGTGCAGCAACAACCGTGCCTGCTACGATCTTTCCTAGCCTCTTTTCCTCCGGGCAGCCGGCTTGAGCTGATGTGAAGTGTTGGTGGGCAAATCATCCAGAGAAGCGTCGCAATGCTTCTGGGCTGTTAGCAAGAGCTTTCCTTGCTGACCCTTTTCACGTTGGAGATTAGCTGGACATTTGCCGGTTTAGTGCCTTGTTTCTTCTGCGCAGCTTGCACAAAGCTCATTGCGGCTTTCGCGGTTCGAGTTGTGCATCGCCGGAGCTCTGCGGGAAAGAGCGAGAGAAGAGCCGCGAAAGCTCCGAGTGCGGCCAGCTCGCGTGTAGCCGCGAATGTGCGCTGTTCGCCGGTTGCAGGGCGACTGCCTTCTGCGCGGCTGCTTCCAAGTTGACGGTAACTGCCAGCGTGCTAGCTGTGTAGGACAGTGAAGAGGCTGACGCGTGTGTGTCCGTAGAGCTGCTAGAAAGCGTACGTGACGAGCAGGAAGGGCTTTCAGAGCAGCCGGTTCTCGTCTTGGACAGTCGCCACACATCCGCACTTTTAGTGCCTCAGAACCCCGGACAGCTTGCAAAACACGGCTGTAACTGTCCCAGCGCAAGCTGTTCAGGAAAGCACAGAAACGCGATGTTCGCGTGCTTTTAGCGCTGCTCGCAAGAAGCCGCCGGAGCAGGCACTTCTCGTGCAGCAACAACCGTGCCTGCTACGATCTTTCCTAGCCTCTTTTCCTCCGGGCAGCCGGCTTGAGCTGATGTGAAGTGTTGGTGGGCAAATCATCCAGAGAAGCGTCGCAATGCTTCTGGGCTGTTAGCAAGAGCTTTCCTTGCTGAGCCTTTTCACGTTGGAGATTAGCTGGACATTTGCCGGTTTAGTGCCTTGTTTCTTCTGCGCAGCTTGCACAAAGCTCATTGCGGCTTTCGCGGTTCGAGTTGTGCATCGCCGGAGCTCTGCGGGAAAGAGCGAGAGAAGAGCCGCGAAAGCTCCGAGTGCGGCCAGCTCGCGTGTAGCCGCGAATGTGCGCTGTTCGCCGGTTGCAGGGCGACTGCCTTCTGCGCGGCTGCTTCCAAGTTGACGGTAACTGCCAGCGTGCTAGCTGTGTAGGACAGTGAAGAGGCTGACGCGTGTGTGTCCGTAGAGCTGCTAGAAAGCGTACGTGACGAGCAGGAAGGGCTTTCAGAGCAGCCGGTTCTCGTCTTGCACAGTCGCCACACATCCGCACTTTTAGTGCCTCAGAACCCCGGACAGCTTGCAAAACACGGCTGTAACTGTCCCAGCGCAAGCTGTTCAGGAAAGCACAGAAACGCGATGTTCGCGTGCTTTTAGCGCTGCTCGCAAGAAGCCTCCGGAGCAGGCACTTCTCGTGCAGCAACAACCGTGCCTGCTACGATCTTTCCTAGCCTCTTTTCCTCCGGGCAGCCGGCTTGAGCTGATGTGAAGTGTTGGTGGGCAAATCATCCAGAGAAGCGTCGCAATGCTTCTGGGCTGTTAGCAAGAGCTTTCCTTGCTGAGCCTTTTCACGTTGGAGATTAGCTGGACATTTGCCGGTTTAGTGCCTTGTTTCTTCTGCGCAGCTTGCACAAAGCTCATTGCGGCTTTCGCGGTTCGAGTTGTGCATCGCCGGAGCTCTGCGGGAAAGAGCGAGAGAAGAGCCGCGAAAGCTCCGAGTGCGGCCAGCTCGCGTGTAGCCGCGAATGTGCGCTGTTCGCCGGTTGCAGGGCGAGTGCCTTCTGCGCGGCTGCTTCCAAGTTGACGGTAACTGCCAGCGTGCTAGCTGTGTAGGACAGTGAAGAGGCTGACGCGTGTGTGTCCGTAGAGCTGCTAGAAAGCGTACGTGACGAGCAGGAAGGGCTTTCAGAGCAGCCGGTTCTCGTCTTGGACAGTCGCCACACATCCGCACTTTTAGTGCCTCAGAACCCCGGACAGCTTGCAAAACACGGCTGTAACTGTCCCAGCGCAAGCTGTTCAGGAAAGCACAGAAACGCGATGTTCGCGTGCTTTTAGCGCTGCTCGCAAGAAGCCTCCGGAGCAGGCACTTCTCGTGCAGCAACAACCGTGCCTGCTACGATCTTTCCTAGCCTCTTTTCCTCCGGGCAGCCGGCTTGAGCTGATGTGAAGTGTTGGTGGGCAAATCATCCAGAGAAGCGTCGCAATGCTTCTGGGCTGTTAGCAAGAGCTTTCCTTGCTGACCCTTTTCACGTTGGAGATTAGCTGGACATTTGCCGGTTTAGTGCCTTGTTTCTTCTGCGCAGCTTGCACAAAGCTCATTGCGGCTTTCGCGGTTCGAGTTGTGCATCGCCGGAGCTCTGCGGGAAAGAGCGAGAGAAGAGCCGCGAAAGCTCCGAGTGCGGCCAGCTCGCGTGTAGCCGCGAATGTGCGCTGTTCGCCGGTTGCAGGGCGACTGCCTTCTGCGCGGCTGCTTCCAAGTTGACGGTAAGTGCCAGCGTGCTAGCTGTGTAGGACAGTGAAGAGGCTGACGCGTGTGTGTCCGTAGAGCTGCTAGAAAGCGTACGTGACGAGCAGGAAGGGCTTTCAGAGCAGCCGGTTCTCGTCTTGCACAGTCGCCACACATCCGCACTTTTAGTGCCTCAGAACCCCGGACAGCTTGCAAAACACGGCTGTAACTGTCCCAGCGCAAGCTGTTCAGGAAAGCACAGAAACGCGATGTTCGCGTGCTTTTAGCGCTGCTCGCAAGAAGCCTCCGGAGCAGGCACTTCTCGTGCAGCAACAACCGTGCCTGCTACGATCTTTCCTAGCCTCTTTTCCTCCGGGCAGCCGGCTTGAGCTGATGTGAAGTGTTGGTGGGCAAATCATCCAGAGAAGCGTCGCAATGCTTCTGGGCTGTTAGCAAGAGCTTTCCTTGCTGAGCCTTTTCACGTTGGAGATTAGCTGGACATTTGCCGGTTTAGTGCCTTGTTTCTTCTGCGCAGCTTGCACAAAGCTCATTGCGGCTTTCGCGGTTCGAGTTGTGCATCGCCGGAGCTCTGCGGGAAAGAGCGAGAGAAGAGCCGCGAAAGCTCCGAGTGGGGCCAGCTCGCGTGTAGCCGCGAATGTGCGCTGTTCGCCGGTTGCAGGGCGACTGCCTTCTGCGCGGCTGCTTCCAAGTTGACGGTAACTGCCAGCGTGCTAGCTGTGTAGGACAGTGAAGAGGCTGACGCGTGTGTGTCCGTAGAGCTGCTAGAAAGCGTACGTGACGAGCAGGAAGGGCTTTCAGAGCAGCCGGTTCTCGTCTTGGACAGTCGCCACACATCCGCACTTTTAGTGCCTCAGAACCCCGGACAGCTTGCAAAACACGGCTGTAACTGTCCCAGCGCAAGCTGTTCAGGAAAGCACAGAAACGCGATGTTCGCGTGCTTTTAGCGCTGCTCGCAAGAAGCCTCCGGAGCAGGCACTTCTCGTGCAGCAACAACCGTGCCTGCTACGATCTTTCCTAGCCTCTTTTCCTCCGGGCAGCCGGCTTGAGCTGATGTGAAGTGTTGGTGGGCAAATCATCCAGAGAAGCGTCGCAATGCTTCTGGGCTGTTAGCAAGAGCTTTCCTTGCTGACCCTTTTCACGTTGGAGATTAGCTGGACATTTGCCGGTTTAGTGCCTTGTTTCTTCTGCGCAGCTTGCACAAAGCTCATTGCGGCTTTCGCGGTTCGAGTTGTGCATCGCCGGAGCTCTGCGGGAAAGAGCGAGAGAAGAGCCGCGAAAGCTCCGAGTGCGGCCAGCTCGCGTGTAGCCGCGAATGTGCGCTGTTCGCCGGTTGCAGGGCGACTGCCTTCTGCGCGGCTGCTTCCAAGTTGACGGTAACTGCCAGCGTGCTAGCTGTGTAGGACAGTGAAGAGGCTGACGCGTGTGTGTCCGTAGAGCTGCTAGAAAGCGTACGTGACGAGCAGGAAGGGCTTTCAGAGCAGCCGGTTCTCGTCTTGCACAGTCGCCACACATCCGCACTTTTAGTGCCTCAGAACCCCGGACAGCTTGCAAAACACGGCTGTAACTGTCCCAGCGCAAGCTGTTCAGGAAAGCACAGAAACGCGATGTTCGCGTGCTTTTAGCGCTGCTCGCAAGAAGCCTCCGGAGCAGGCACTTCTCGTGCAGCAACAACCGTGCCTGCTACGATCTTTCCTAGCCTCTTTTCCTCCGGGCAGCCGGCTTGAGCTGATGTGAAGTGTTGGTGGGCAAATCATCCAGAGAAGCGTCGCAATGCTTCTGGGCTGTTAGCAAGAGCTTTCCTTGCTGACCCTTTTCACGTTGGAGATTAGCTGGACATTTGCCGGTTTAGTGCCTTGTTTCTTCTGCGCAGCTTGCACAAAGCTCATTGCGGCTTTCGCGGTTCGAGTTGTGCATCGCCGGAGCTCTGCGGGAAAGAGCGAGAGAAGAGCCGCGAAAGCTCCGAGTGCGGCCAGCTCGCGTGTAGCCGCGAATGTGCGCTGTTCGCCGGTTGCAGGGCGACTGCCTTCTGCGCGGCTGCTTCCAAGTTGACGGTAACTGCCAGCGTGCTAGCTGTGTAGGACAGTGAAGAGGCTGACGCGTGTGTGTCCGTAGAGCTGCTAGAAAGCGTACGTGACGAGCAGGAAGGGCTTTCAGAGCAGCCGGTTCTCGTCTTGGACAGTCGCCACACATCCGCACTTTTAGTGCCTCAGAACCCCGGACAGCTTGCAAAACACGGCTGTAACTGTCCCAGCGCAAGCTGTTCAGGAAAGCACAGAAACGCGATGTTCGCGTGCTTTTAGCGCTGCTCGCAAGAAGCCTCCGGAGCAGGCACTTCTCGTGCAGCAACAACCGTGCCTGCTACGATCTTTCCTAGCCTCTTTTCCTCCGGGCAGCCGGCTTGAGCTGATGTGAAGTGTTGGTGGGCAAATCATCCAGAGAAGCGTCGCAATGCTTCTGGGCTGTTAGCAAGAGCTTTCCTTGCTGAGCCTTTTCACGTTGGAGATTAGCTGGACATTTGCCGGTTTAGTGCCTTGTTTCTTCTGCGCAGCTTGCACAAAGCTCATTGCGGCTTTCGCGGTTCGAGTTGTGCATCGCCGGAGCTCTGCGGGAAAGAGCGAGAGAAGAGCCGCGAAAGCTCCGAGTGCGGCCAGCTCGCGTGTAGCCGCGAATGTGCGCTGTTCGCCGGTTGCAGGGCGACTGCCTTCTGCGCGGCTGCTTCCAAGTTGACGGTAACTGCCAGCGTGCTAGCTGTGTAGGACAGTGAAGAGGCTGACGCGTGTGTGTCCGTAGAGCTGCTAGAAAGCGTACGTGACGAGCAGGAAGGGCTTTCAGAGCAGCCGGTTCTCGTCTTGCACAGTCGCCACACATCCGCACTTTTAGTGCCTCAGAACCCCGGACAGCTTGCAAAACACGGCTGTAACTGTCCCAGCGCAAGCTGTTCAGGAAAGCACAGAAACGCGATGTTCGCGTGCTTTTAGCGCTGCTCGCAAGAAGCCTCCGGAGCAGGCACTTCTCGTGCAGCAACAACCGTGCCTGCTACGATCTTTCCTAGCCTCTTTTCCTCCGGGCAGCCGGCTTGAGCTGATGTGAAGTGTTGGTGGGCAAATCATCCAGAGAAGCGTCGCAATGCTTCTGGGCTGTTAGCAAGAGCTTTCCTTGCTGAGCCTTTTCACGTTGGAGATTAGCTGGACATTTGCCGGTTTAGTGCCTTGTTTCTTCTGCGCAGCTTGCACAAAGCTCATTGCGGCTTTCGCGGTTCGAGTTGTGCATCGCCGGAGCTCTGCGGGAAAGAGCGAGAGAAGAGCCGCGAAAGCTCCGAGTGCGGCCAGCTCGCGTGTAGCCGCGAATGTGCGCTGTTCGCCGGTTGCAGGGCGACTGCCTTCTGCGCGGCTGCTTCCAAGTTGACGGTAACTGCCAGCGTGCTAGCTGTGTAGGACAGTGAAGAGGCTGACGCGTGTGTGTCCGTAGATCTGCTAGAAAGCGTACGTGACGAGCAGGAAGGGCTTTCAGAGCAGCCGGTTCTCGTCTTGGACAGTCGCCACACATCCGCACTTTTAGTGCCTCAGAACCCCGGACAGCTTGCAAAACACGGCTGTAACTGTCCCAGCGCAAGCTGTTCAGGAAAGCACAGAAACGCGATGTTCGCGTGCTTTTAGCGCTGCTCGCAAGAAGCCTCCGGAGCAGGCACTTCTCGTGCAGCAACAACCGTGCCTGCTACGATCTTTCCTAGCCTCTTTTCCTCCGGGCAGCCGGCTTGAGCTGATGTGAAGTGTTGGTGGGCAAATCATCCAGAGAAGCGTCGCAATGCTTCTGGGCTGTTAGCAAGAGCTTTCCTTGCTGAGCCTTTTCACGTTGGAGATTAGCTGGACATTTGCCGGTTTAGTGCCTTGTTTCTTCTGCGCAGCTTGCACAAAGCTCATTGCGGCTTTCGCGGTTCGAGTTGTGCATCGCCGGAGCTCTGCGGGAAAGAGCGAGAGAAGAGCCGCGAAAGCTCCGAGTGCGGCCAGCTCGCGTGTAGCCGCGAATGTGCGCTGTTCGCCGGTTGCAGGGCGACTGCCTTCTGCGCGGCTGCTTCCAAGTTGACGGTAACTGCCAGCGTGCTAGCTGTGTAGGACAGTGAAGAGGCTGACGCGTGTGTGTCCGTAGAGCTGCTAGAAAGCGTACGTGACGAGCAGGAAGGGCTTTCAGAGCAGCCGGTTCTCGTCTTGCACAGTCGCCACACATCCGCACTTTTAGTGCCTCAGAACCCCGGACAGCTTGCAAAACACGGCTGTAACTGTCCCAGCGCAAGCTGTTCAGGAAAGCACAGAAACGCGATGTTCGCGTGCTTTTAGCGCTGCTCGCAAGAAGCCTCCGGAGCAGGCACTTCTCGTGCAGCAACAACCGTGCCTGCTACGATCTTTCCTAGCCTCTTTTCCTCCGGGCAGCCGGCTTGAGCTGATGTGAAGTGTTGGTGGGCAAATCATCCAGAGAAGCGTCGCAATGCTTCTGGGCTGTTAGCAAGAGCTTTCCTTGCTGAGCCTTTTCACGTTGGAGATTAGCTGGACATTTGCCGGTTTAGTGCCTTGTTTCTTCTGCGCAGCTTGCACAAAGCTCATTGCGGCTTTCGCGGTTCGAGTTGTGCATCGCCGGAGCTCTGCGGGAAAGAGCGAGAGAAGAGCCGCGAAAGCTCCGAGTGCGGCCAGCTCGCGTGTAGCCGCGAATGTGCGCTGTTCGCCGGTTGCAGGGCGACTGCCTTCTGCGCGGCTGCTTCCAAGTTGACGGTAACTGCCAGCGTGCTAGCTGTGTAGGACAGTGAAGAGGCTGACGCGTGTGTGTCCGTAGAGCTGCTAGAAAGCGTACGTGACGAGCAGGAAGGGCTTTCAGAGCAGCCGGTTCTCGTCTTGCACAGTCGCCACACATCCGCACTTTTAGTGCCTCAGAACCCCGGACAGCTTGCAAAACACGGCTGTAACTGTCCCAGCGCAAGCTGTTCAGGAAAGCACAGAAACGCGATGTTCGCGTGCTTTTAGCGCTGCTCGCAAGAAGCCTCCGGAGCAGGCACTTCTCGTGCAGCAACAACCGTGCCTGCTACGATCTTTCCTAGCCTCTTTTCCTCCGGGCAGCCGGCTTGAGCTGATGTGAAGTGTTGGTGGGCAAATCATCCAGAGAAGCGTCGCAATGCTTCTGGGCTGTTAGCAAGAGCTTTCCTTGCTGACCCTTTTCACGTTGGAGATTAGCTGGACATTTGCCGGTTTAGTGCCTTGTTTCTTCTGCGCAGCTTGCACAAAGCTCATTGCGGCTTTCGCGGTTCGAGTTGTGCATCGCCGGAGCTCTGCGGGAAAGAGCGAGAGAAGAGCCGCGAAAGCTCCGAGTGCGGCCAGCTCGCGTGTAGCCGCGAATGTGCGCTGTTCGCCGGTTGCAGGGCGACTGCCTTCTGCGCGGCTGCTTCCAAGTTGACGGTAACTGCCAGCGTGCTAGCTGTGTAGGACAGTGAAGAGGCTGACGCGTGTGTGTCCGTAGAGCTGCTAGAAAGCGTACGTGACGAGCAGGAAGGGCTTTCAGAGCAGCCGGTTCTCGTCTTGGACAGTCGCCACACATCCGCACTTTTAGTGCCTCAGAACCCCGGACAGCTTGCAAAACACGGCTGTAACTGTCCCAGCGCAAGCTGTTCAGGAAAGCACAGAAACGCGATGTTCGCGTGCTTTTAGCGCTGCTCGCAAGAAGCCTCCGGAGCAGGCACTTCTCGTGCAGCAACAACCGTGCCTGCTACGATCTTTCCTAGCCTCTTTTCCTCCGGGCAGCCGGCTTGAGCTGATGTGAAGTGTTGGTGGGCAAATCATCCAGAGAAGCGTCGCAATGCTTCTGGGCTGTTAGCAAGAGCTTTCCTTGCTGACCCTTTTCACGTTGGAGATTAGCTGGACATTTGCCGGTTTAGTGCCTTGTTTCTTCTGCGCAGCTTGCACAAAGCTCATTGCGGCTTTCGCGGTTCGAGTTGTGCATCGCCGGAGCTCTGCGGGAAAGAGCGAGAGAAGAGCCGCGAAAGCTCCGAGTGCGGCCAGCTCGCGTGTAGCCGCGAATGTGCGCTGTTCGCCGGTTGCAGGGCGACTGCCTTCTGCGCGGCTGCTTCCAAGTTGACGGTAACTGCCAGCGTGCTAGCTGTGTAGGACAGTGAAGAGGCTGACGCGTGTGTGTCCGTAGAGCTGCTAGAAAGCGTACGTGACGAGCAGGAAGGGCTTTCAGAGCAGCCGGTTCTCGTCTTGCACAGTCGCCACACATCCGCACTTTTAGTGCCTCAGAACCCCGGACAGCTTGCAAAACACGGCTGTAACTGTCCCAGCGCAAGCTGTTCAGGAAAGCACAGAAACGCGATGTTCGCGTGCTTTTAGCGCTGCTCGCAAGAAGCCTCCGGAGCAGGCACTTCTCGTGCAGCAACAACCGTGCCTGCTACGATCTTTCCTAGCCTCTTTTCCTCCGGGCAGCCGGCTTGAGCTGATGTGAAGTGTTGGTGGGCAAATCATCCAGAGAAGCGTCGCAATGCTTCTGGGCTGTTAGCAAGAGCTTTCCTTGCTGAGCCTTTTCACGTTGGAGATTAGCTGGACATTTGCCGGTTTAGTGCCTTGTTTCTTCTGCGCAGCTTGCACAAAGCTCATTGCGGCTTTCGCGGTTCGAGTTGTGCATCGCCGGAGCTCTGCGGGAAAGAGCGAGAGAAGAGCCGCGAAAGCTCCGAGTGCGGCCAGCTCGCGTGTAGCCGCGAATGTGCGCTGTTCGCCGGTTGCAGGGCGACTGCCTTCTGCGCGGCTGCTTCCAAGTTGACGGTAACTGCCAGCGTGCTAGCTGTGTAGGACAGTGAAGAGGCTGACGCGTGTGTGTCCGTAGAGCTGCTAGAAAGCGTACGTGACGAGCAGGAAGGGCTTTCAGAGCAGCCGGTTCTCGTCTTGGACAGTCGCCACACATCCGCACTTTTAGTGCCTCAGAACCCCGGACAGCTTGCAAAACACGGCTGTAACTGTCCCAGCGCAAGCTGTTCAGGAAAGCACAGAAACGCGATGTTCGCGTGCTTTTAGCGCTGCTCGCAAGAAGCCTCCGGAGCAGGCACTTCTCGTGCAGCAACAACCGTGCCTGCTACGATCTTTCCTAGCCTCTTTTCCTCCGGGCAGCCGGCTTGAGCTGATGTGAAGTGTTGGTGGGCAAATCATCCAGAGAAGCGTCGCAATGCTTCTGGGCTGTTAGCAAGAGCTTTCCTTGCTGACCCTTTTCACGTTGGAGATTAGCTGGACATTTGCCGGTTTAGTGCCTTGTTTCTTCTGCGCAGCTTGCACAAAGCTCATTGCGGCTTTCGCGGTTCGAGTTGTGCATCGCCGGAGCTCTGCGGGAAAGAGCGAGAGAAGAGCCGCGAAAGCTCCGAGTGCGGCCAGCTCGCGTGTAGCCGCGAATGTGCGCTGTTCGCCGGTTGCAGGGCGACTGCCTTCTGCGCGGCTGCTTCCAAGTTGACGGTAACTGCCAGCGTGCTAGCTGTGTAGGACAGTGAAGAGGCTGACGCGTGTGTGTCCGTAGAGCTGCTAGAAAGCGTACGTGACGAGCAGGAAGGGCTTTCAGAGCAGCCGGTTCTCGTCTTGGACAGTCGCCACACATCCGCACTTTTAGTGCCTCAGAACCCCGGACAGCTTGCAAAACACGGCTGTAACTGTCCCAGCGCAAGCTGTTCAGGAAAGCACAGAAACGCGATGTTCGCGTGCTTTTAGCGCTGCTCGCAAGAAGCCTCCGGAGCAGGCACTTCTCGTGCAGCAACAACCGTGCCTGCTACGATCTTTCCTAGCCTCTTTTCCTCCGGGCAGCCGGCTTGAGCTGATGTGAAGTGTTGGTGGGCAAATCATCCAGAGAAGCGTCGCAATGCTTCTGGGCTGTTAGCAAGAGCTTTCCTTGCTGAGCCTTTTCACGTTGGAGATTAGCTGGACATTTGCCGGTTTAGTGCCTTGTTTCTTCTGCGCAGCTTGCACAAAGCTCATTGCGGCTTTCGCGGTTCGAGTTGTGCATCGCCGGAGCTCTGCGGGAAAGAGCGAGAGAAGAGCCGCGAAAGCTCCGAGTGCGGCCAGCTCGCGTGTAGCCGCGAATGTGCGCTGTTCGCCGGTTGCAGGGCGACTGCCTTCTGCGCGGCTGCTTCCAAGTTGACGGTAACTGCCAGCGTGCTAGCTGTGTAGGACAGTGAAGAGGCTGACGCGTGTGTGTCCGTAGAGCTGCTAGAAAGCGTACGTGACGAGCAGGAAGGGCTTTCAGAGCAGCCGGTTCTCGTCTTGCACAGTCGCCACACATCCGCACTTTTAGTGCCTCAGAACCCCGGACAGCTTGCAAAACACGGCTGTAACTGTCCCAGCGCAAGCTGTTCAGGAAAGCACAGAAACGCGATGTTCGCGTGCTTTTAGCGCTGCTCGCAAGAAGCCTCCGGAGCAGGCACTTCTCGTGCAGCAACAACCGTGCCTGCTACGATCTTTCCTAGCCTCTTTTCCTCCGGGCAGCCGGCTTGAGCTGATGTGAAGTGTTGGTGGGCAAATCATCCAGAGAAGCGTCGCAATGCTTCTGGGCTGTTAGCAAGAGCTTTCCTTGCTGAGCCTTTTCACGTTGGAGATTAGCTGGACATTTGCCGGTTTAGTGCCTTGTTTCTTCTGCGCAGCTTGCACAAAGCTCATTGCGGCTTTCGCGGTTCGAGTTGTGCATCGCCGGAGCTCTGCGGGAAAGAGCGAGAGAAGAGCCGCGAAAGCTCCGAGTGCGGCCAGCTCGCGTGTAGCCGCGAATGTGCGCTGTTCGCCGGTTGCAGGGCGACTGCCTTCTGCGCGGCTGCTTCCAAGTTGACGGTAACTGCCAGCGTGCTAGCTGTGTAGGACAGTGAAGAGGCTGACGCGTGTGTGTCCGTAGAGCTGCTAGAAAGCGTACGTGACGAGCAGGAAGGGCTTTCAGAGCAGCCGGTTCTCGTCTTGCACAGTCGCCACACATCCGCACTTTTAGTGCCTCAGAACCCCGGACAGCTTGCAAAACACGGCTGTAACTGTCCCAGCGCAAGCTGTTCAGGAAAGCACAGAAACGCGATGTTCGCGTGCTTTTAGCGCTGCTCGCAAGAAGCCTCCGGAGCAGGCACTTCTCGTGCAGCAACAACCGTGCCTGCTACGATCTTTCCTAGCCTCTTTTCCTCCGGGCAGCCGGCTTGAGCTGATGTGAAGTGTTGGTGGGCAAATCATCCAGAGAAGCGTCGCAATGCTTCTGGGCTGTTAGCAAGAGCTTTCCTTGCTGACCCTTTTCACGTTGGAGATTAGCTGGACATTTGCCGGTTTAGTGCCTTGTTTCTTCTGCGCAGCTTGCACAAAGCTCATTGCGGCTTTCGCGGTTCGAGTTGTGCATCGCCGGAGCTCTGCGGGAAAGAGCGAGAGAAGAGCCGCGAAAGCTCCGAGTGCGGCCAGCTCGCGTGTAGCCGCGAATGTGCGCTGTTCGCCGGTTGCAGGGCGACTGCCTTCTGCGCGGCTGCTTCCAAGTTGACGGTAACTGCCAGCGTGCTAGCTGTGTAGGACAGTGAAGAGGCTGACGCGTGTGTGTCCGTAGAGCTGCTAGAAAGCGTACGTGACGAGCAGGAAGGGCTTTCAGAGCAGCCGGTTCTCGTCTTGGACAGTCGCCACACATCCGCACTTTTAGTGCCTCAGAACCCCGGACAGCTTGCAAAACACGGCTGTAACTGTCCCAGCGCAAGCTGTTCAGGAAAGCACAGAAACGCGATGTTCGCGTGCTTTTAGCGCTGCTCGCAAGAAGCCTCCGGAGCAGGCACTTCTCGTGCAGCAACAACCGTGCCTGCTACGATCTTTCCTAGCCTCTTTTCCTCCGGGCAGCCGGCTTGAGCTGATGTGAAGTGTTGGTGGGCAAATCATCCAGAGAAGCGTCGCAATGCTTCTGGGCTGTTAGCAAGAGCTTTCCTTGCTGACCCTTTTCACGTTGGAGATTAGCTGGACATTTGCCGGTTTAGTGCCTTGTTTCTTCTGCGCAGCTTGCACAAAGCTCATTGCGGCTTTCGCGGTTCGAGTTGTGCATCGCCGGAGCTCTGCGGGAAAGAGCGAGAGAAGAGCCGCGAAAGCTCCGAGTGCGGCCAGCTCGCGTGTAGCCGCGAATGTGCGCTGTTCGCCGGTTGCAGGGCGACTGCCTTCTGCGCGGCTGCTTCCAAGTTGACGGTAACTGCCAGCGTGCTAGCTGTGTAGGACAGTGAAGAGGCTGACGCGTGTGTGTCCGTAGAGCTGCTAGAAAGCGTACGTGACGAGCAGGAAGGGCTTTCAGAGCAGCCGGTTCTCGTCTTGCACAGTCGCCACACATCCGCACTTTTAGTGCCTCAGAACCCCGGACAGCTTGCAAAACACGGCTGTAACTGTCCCAGCGCAAGCTGTTCAGGAAAGCACAGAAACGCGATGTTCGCGTGCTTTTAGCGCTGCTCGCAAGAAGCCTCCGGAGCAGGCACTTCTCGTGCAGCAACAACCGTGCCTGCTACGATCTTTCCTAGCCTCTTTTCCTCCGGGCAGCCGGCTTGAGCTGATGTGAAGTGTTGGTGGGCAAATCATCCAGAGAAGCGTCGCAATGCTTCTGGGCTGTTAGCAAGAGCTTTCCTTGCTGAGCCTTTTCACGTTGGAGATTAGCTGGACATTTGCCGGTTTAGTGCCTTGTTTCTTCTGCGCAGCTTGCACAAAGCTCATTGCGGCTTTCGCGGTTCGAGTTGTGCATCGCCGGAGCTCTGCGGGAAAGAGCGAGAGAAGAGCCGCGAAAGCTCCGAGTGCGGCCAGCTCGCGTGTAGCCGCGAATGTGCGCTGTTCGCCGGTTGCAGGGCGACTGCCTTCTGCGCGGCTGCTTCCAAGTTGACGGTAACTGCCAGCGTGCTAGCTGTGTAGGACAGTGAAGAGGCTGACGCGTGTGTGTCCGTAGAGCTGCTAGAAAGCGTACGTGACGAGCAGGAAGGGCTTTCAGAGCAGCCGGTTCTCGTCTTGCACAGTCGCCACACATCCGCACTTTTAGTGCCTCAGAACCCCGGACAGCTTGCAAAACACGGCTGTAACTGTCCCAGCGCAAGCTGTTCAGGAAAGCACAGAAACGCGATGTTCGCGTGCTTTTAGCGCTGCTCGCAAGAAGCCTCCGGAGCAGGCACTTCTCGTGCAGCAACAACCGTGCCTGCTACGATCTTTCCTAGCCTCTTTTCCTCCGGGCAGCCGGCTTGAGCTGATGTGAAGTGTTGGTGGGCAAATCATCCAGAGAAGCGTCGCAATGCTTCTGGGCTGTTAGCAAGAGCTTTCCTTGCTGACCCTTTTCACGTTGGAGATTAGCTGGACATTTGCCGGTTTAGTGCCTTGTTTCTTCTGCGCAGCTTGCACAAAGCTCATTGCGGCTTTCGCGGTTCGAGTTGTGCATCGCCGGAGCTCTGCGGGAAAGAGCGAGAGAAGAGCCGCGAAAGCTCCGAGTGCGGCCAGCTCGCGTGTAGCCGCGAATGTGCGCTGTTCGCCGGTTGCAGGGCGACTGCCTTCTGCGCGGCTGCTTCCAAGTTGACGGTAACTGCCAGCGTGCTAGCTGTGTAGGACAGTGAAGAGGCTGACGCGTGTGTGTCCGTAGAGCTGCTAGAAAGCGTACGTGACGAGCAGGAAGGGCTTTCAGAGCAGCCGGTTCTCGTCTTGGACAGTCGCCACACATCCGCACTTTTAGTGCCTCAGAACCCCGGACAGCTTGCAAAACACGGCTGTAACTGTCCCAGCGCAAGCTGTTCAGGAAAGCACAGAAACGCGATGTTCGCGTGCTTTTAGCGCTGCTCGCAAGAAGCCTCCGGAGCAGGCACTTCTCGTGCAGCAACAACCGTGCCTGCTACGATCTTTCCTAGCCTCTTTTCCTCCGGGCAGCCGGCTTGAGCTGATGTGAAGTGTTGGTGGGCAAATCATCCAGAGAAGCGTCGCAATGCTTCTGGGCTGTTAGCAAGAGCTTTCCTTGCTGAGCCTTTTCACGTTGGAGATTAGCTGGACATTTGCCGGTTTAGTGCCTTGTTTCTTCTGCGCAGCTTGCACAAAGCTCATTGCGGCTTTCGCGGTTCGAGTTGTGCATCGCCGGAGCTCTGCGGGAAAGAGCGAGAGAAGAGCCGCGAAAGCTCCGAGTGCGGCCAGCTCGCGTGTAGCCGCGAATGTGCGCTGTTCGCCGGTTGCAGGGCGACTGCCTTCTGCGCGGCTGCTTCCAAGTTGACGGTAACTGCCAGCGTGCTAGCTGTGTAGGACAGTGAAGAGGCTGACGCGTGTGTGTCCGTAGAGCTGCTAGAAAGCGTACGTGACGAGCAGGAAGGGCTTTCAGAGCAGCCGGTTCTCGTCTTGCACAGTCGCCACACATCCGCACTTTTAGTGCCTCAGAACCCCGGACAGCTTGCAAAACACGGCTGTAACTGTCCCAGCGCAAGCTGTTCAGGAAAGCACAGAAACGCGATGTTCGCGTGCTTTTAGCGCTGCTCGCAAGAAGCCTCCGGAGCAGGCACTTCTCGTGCAGCAACAACCGTGCCTGCTACGATCTTTCCTAGCCTCTTTTCCTCCGGGCAGCCGGCTTGAGCTGATGTGAAGTGTTGGTGGGCAAATCATCCAGAGAAGCGTCGCAATGCTTCTGGGCTGTTAGCAAGAGCTTTCCTTGCTGAGCCTTTTCACGTTGGAGATTAGCTGGACATTTGCCGGTTTAGTGCCTTGTTTCTTCTGCGCAGCTTGCACAAAGCTCATTGCGGCTTTCGCGGTTCGAGTTGTGCATCGCCGGAGCTCTGCGGGAAAGAGCGAGAGAAGAGCCGCGAAAGCTCCGAGTGCGGCCAGCTCGCGTGTAGCCGCGAATGTGCGCTGTTCGCCGGTTGCAGGGCGACTGCCTTCTGCGCGGCTGCTTCCAAGTTGACGGTAACTGCCAGCGTGCTAGCTGTGTAGGACAGTGAAGAGGCTGACGCGTGTGTGTCCGTAGAGCTGCTAGAAAGCGTACGTGACGAGCAGGAAGGGCTTTCAGAGCAGCCGGTTCTCGTCTTGCACAGTCGCCACACATCCGCACTTTTAGTGCCTCAGAACCCCGGACAGCTTGCAAAACACGGCTGTAACTGTCCCAGCGCAAGCTGTTCAGGAAAGCACAGAAACGCGATGTTCGCGTGCTTTTAGCGCTGCTCGCAAGAAGCCTCCGGAGCAGGCACTTCTCGTGCAGCAACAACCGTGCCTGCTACGATCTTTCCTAGCCTCTTTTCCTCCGGGCAGCCGGCTTGAGCTGATGTGAAGTGTTGGTGGGCAAATCATCCAGAGAAGCGTCGCAATGCTTCTGGGCTGTTAGCAAGAGCTTTCCTTGCTGAGCCTTTTCACGTTGGAGATTAGCTGGACATTTGCCGGTTTAGTGCCTTGTTTCTTCTGCGCAGCTTGCACAAAGCTCATTGCGGCTTTCGCGGTTCGAGTTGTGCATCGCCGGAGCTCTGCGGGAAAGAGCGAGAGAAGAGCCGCGAAAGCTCCGAGTGCGGCCAGCTCGCGTGTAGCCGCGAATGTGCGCTGTTCGCCGGTTGCAGGGCGACTGCCTTCTGCGCGGCTGCTTCCAAGTTGACGGTAACTGCCAGCGTGCTAGCTGTGTAGGACAGTGAAGAGGCTGACGCGTGTGTGTCCGTAGAGCTGCTAGAAAGCGTACGTGACGAGCAGGAAGGGCTTTCAGAGCAGCCGGTTCTCGTCTTGCACAGTCGCCACACATCCGCACTTTTAGTGCCTCAGAACCCCGGACAGCTTGCAAAACACGGCTGTAACTGTCCCAGCGCAAGCTGTTCAGGAAAGCACAGAAACGCGATGTTCGCGTGCTTTTAGCGCTGCTCGCAAGAAGCCTCCGGAGCAGGCACTTCTCGTGCAGCAACAACCGTGCCTGCTACGATCTTTCCTAGCCTCTTTTCCTCCGGGCAGCCGGCTTGAGCTGATGTGAAGTGTTGGTGGGCAAATCATCCAGAGAAGCGTCGCAATGCTTCTGGGCTGTTAGCAAGAGCTTTCCTTGCTGACCCTTTTCACGTTGGAGATTAGCTGGACATTTGCCGGTTTAGTGCCTTGTTTCTTCTGCGCAGCTTGCACAAAGCTCATTGCGGCTTTCGCGGTTCGAGTTGTGCATCGCCGGAGCTCTGCGGGAAAGAGCGAGAGAAGAGCCGCGAAAGCTCCGAGTGCGGCCAGCTCGCGTGTAGCCGCGAATGTGCGCTGTTCGCCGGTTGCAGGGCGACTGCCTTCTGCGCGGCTGCTTCCAAGTTGACGGTAACTGCCAGCGTGCTAGCTGTGTAGGACAGTGAAGAGGCTGACGCGTGTGTGTCCGTAGAGCTGCTAGAAAGCGTACGTGACGAGCAGGAAGGGCTTTCAGAGCAGCCGGTTCTCGTCTTGGACAGTCGCCACACATCCGCACTTTTAGTGCCTCAGAACCCCGGACAGCTTGCAAAACACGGCTGTAACTGTCCCAGCGCAAGCTGTTCAGGAAAGCACAGAAACGCGATGTTCGCGTGCTTTTAGCGCTGCTCGCAAGAAGCCTCCGGAGCAGGCACTTCTCGTGCAGCAACAACCGTGCCTGCTACGATCTTTCCTAGCCTCTTTTCCTCCGGGCAGCCGGCTTGAGCTGATGTGAAGTGTTGGTGGGCAAATCATCCAGAGAAGCGTCGCAATGCTTCTGGGCTGTTAGCAAGAGCTTTCCTTGCTGAGCCTTTTCACGTTGGAGATTAGCTGGACATTTGCCGGTTTAGTGCCTTGTTTCTTCTGCGCAGCTTGCACAAAGCTCATTGCGGCTTTCGCGGTTCGAGTTGTGCATCGCCGGAGCTCTGCGGGAAAGAGCGAGAGAAGAGCCGCGAAAGCTCCGAGTGCGGCCAGCTCGCGTGTAGCCGCGAATGTGCGCTGTTCGCCGGTTGCAGGGCGACTGCCTTCTGCGCGGCTGCTTCCAAGTTGACGGTAACTGCCAGCGTGCTAGCTGTGTAGGACAGTGAAGAGGCTGACGCGTGTGTGTCCGTAGAGCTGCTAGAAAGCGTACGTGACGAGCAGGAAGGGCTTTCAGAGCAGCCGGTTCTCGTCTTGCACAGTCGCCACACATCCGCACTTTTAGTGCCTCAGAACCCCGGACAGCTTGCAAAACACGGCTGTAACTGTCCCAGCGCAAGCTGTTCAGGAAAGCACAGAAACGCGATGTTCGCGTGCTTTTAGCGCTGCTCGCAAGAAGCCTCCGGAGCAGGCACTTCTCGTGCAGCAACAACCGTGCCTGCTACGATCTTTCCTAGCCTCTTTTCCTCCGGGCAGCCGGCTTGAGCTGATGTGAAGTGTTGGTGGGCAAATCATCCAGAGAAGCGTCGCAATGCTTCTGGGCTGTTAGCAAGAGCTTTCCTTGCTGACCCTTTTCACGTTGGAGATTAGCTGGACATTTGCCGGTTTAGTGCCTTGTTTCTTCTGCGCAGCTTGCACAAAGCTCATTGCGGCTTTCGCGGTTCGAGTTGTGCATCGCCGGAGCTCTGCGGGAAAGAGCGAGAGAAGAGCCGCGAAAGCTCCGAGTGCGGCCAGCTCGCGTGTAGCCGCGAATGTGCGCTGTTCGCCGGTTGCAGGGCGACTGCCTTCTGCGCGGCTGCTTCCAAGTTGACGGTAACTGCCAGCGTGCTAGCTGTGTAGGACAGTGAAGAGGCTGACGCGTGTGTGTCCGTAGAGCTGCTAGAAAGCGTACGTGACGAGCAGGAAGGGCTTTCAGAGCAGCCGGTTCTCGTCTTGGACAGTCGCCACACATCCGCACTTTTAGTGCCTCAGAACCCCGGACAGCTTGCAAAACACGGCTGTAACTGTCCCAGCGCAAGCTGTTCAGGAAAGCACAGAAACGCGATGTTCGCGTGCTTTTAGCGCTGCTCGCAAGAAGCCTCCGGAGCAGGCACTTCTCGTGCAGCAACAACCGTGCCTGCTACGATCTTTCCTAGCCTCTTTTCCTCCGGGCAGCCGGCTTGAGCTGATGTGAAGTGTTGGTGGGCAAATCATCCAGAGAAGCGTCGCAATGCTTCTGGGCTGTTAGCAAGAGCTTTCCTTGCTGAGCCTTTTCACGTTGGAGATTAGCTGGACATTTGCCGGTTTAGTGCCTTGTTTCTTCTGCGCAGCTTGCACAAAGCTCATTGCGGCTTTCGCGGTTCGAGTTGTGCATCGCCGGAGCTCTGCGGGAAAGAGCGAGAGAAGAGCCGCGAAAGCTCCGAGTGCGGCCAGCTCGCGTGTAGCCGCGAATGTGCGCTGTTCGCCGGTTGCAGGGCGACTGCCTTCTGCGCGGCTGCTTCCAAGTTGACGGTAACTGCCAGCGTGCTAGCTGTGTAGGACAGTGAAGAGGCTGACGCGTGTGTGTCCGTAGAGCTGCTAGAAAGCGTACGTGACGAGCAGGAAGGGCTTTCAGAGCAGCCGGTTCTCGTCTTGCACAGTCGCCACACATCCGCACTTTTAGTGCCTCAGAACCCCGGACAGCTTGCAAAACACGGCTGTAACTGTCCCAGCGCAAGCTGTTCAGGAAAGCACAGAAACGCGATGTTCGCGTGCTTTTAGCGCTGCTCGCAAGAAGCCTCCGGAGCAGGCACTTCTCGTGCAGCAACAACCGTGCCTGCTACGATCTTTCCTAGCCTCTTTTCCTCCGGGCAGCCGGCTTGAGCTGATGTGAAGTGTTGGTGGGCAAATCATCCAGAGAAGCGTCGCAATGCTTCTGGGCTGTTAGCAAGAGCTTTCCTTGCTGACCCTTTTCACGTTGGAGATTAGCTGGACATTTGCCGGTTTAGTGCCTTGTTTCTTCTGCGCAGCTTGCACAAAGCTCATTGCGGCTTTCGCGGTTCGAGTTGTGCATCGCCGGAGCTCTGCGGGAAAGAGCGAGAGAAGAGCCGCGAAAGCTCCGAGTGCGGCCAGCTCGCGTGTAGCCGCGAATGTGCGCTGTTCGCCGGTTGCAGGGCGACTGCCTTCTGCGCGGCTGCTTCCAAGTTGACGGTAACTGCCAGCGTGCTAGCTGTGTAGGACAGTGAAGAGGCTGACGCGTGTGTGTCCGTAGAGCTGCTAGAAAGCGTACGTGACGAGCAGGAAGGGCTTTCAGAGCAGCCGGTTCTCGTCTTGGACAGTCGCCACACATCCGCACTTTTAGTGCCTCAGAACCCCGGACAGCTTGCAAAACACGGCTGTAACTGTCCCAGCGCAAGCTGTTCAGGAAAGCACAGAAACGCGATGTTCGCGTGCTTTTAGCGCTGCTCGCAAGAAGCCTCCGGAGCAGGCACTTCTCGTGCAGCAACAACCGTGCCTGCTACGATCTTTCCTAGCCTCTTTTCCTCCGGGCAGCCGGCTTGAGCTGATGTGAAGTGTTGGTGGGCAAATCATCCAGAGAAGCGTCGCAATGCTTCTGGTCTGTTAGCAAGAGCTTTCCTTGCTGACCCTTTTCACGTTGGAGATTAGCTGGACATTTGCCGGTTTAGTGCCTTGTTTCTTCTGCGCAGCTTGCACAAAGCTCATTGCGGCTTTCGCGGTTCGAGTTGTGCATCGCCGGAGCTCTGCGGGAAAGAGCGAGAGAAGAGCCGCGAAAGCTCCGAGTGCGGCCAGCTCGCGTGTAGCCGCGAATGTGCGCTGTTCGCCGGTTGCAGGGCGACTGCCTTCTGCGCGGCTGCTTCCAAGTTGACGGTAACTGCCAGCGTGCTAGCTGTGTAGGACAGTGAAGAGGCTGACGCGTGTGTGTCCGTAGAGCTGCTAGAAAGCGTACGTGACGAGCAGGAAGGGCTTTCAGAGCAGCCGGTTCTCGTCTTGCACAGTCGCCACACATCCGCACTTTTAGTGCCTCAGAACCCCGGACAGCTTGCAAAACACGGCTGTAACTGTCCCAGCGCAAGCTGTTCAGGAAAGCACAGAAACGCGATGTTCGCGTGCTTTTAGCGCTGCTCGCAAGAAGCCTCCGGAGCAGGCACTTCTCGTGCAGCAACAACCGTGCCTGCTACGATCTTTCCTAGCCTCTTTTCCTCCGGGCAGCCGGCTTGAGCTGATGTGAAGTGTTGGTGGGCAAATCATCCAGAGAAGCGTCGCAATGCTTCTGGGCTGTTAGCAAGAGCTTTCCTTGCTGAGCCTTTTCACGTTGGAGATTAGCTGGACATTTGCCGGTTTAGTGCCTTGTTTCTTCTGCGCAGCTTGCACAAAGCTCATTGCGGCTTTCGCGGTTCGAGTTGTGCATCGCCGGAGCTCTGCGGGAAAGAGCGAGAGAAGAGCCGCGAAAGCTCCGAGTGCGGCCAGCTCGCGTGTAGCCGCGAATGTGCGCTGTTCGCCGGTTGCAGGGCGACTGCCTTCTGCGCGGCTGCTTCCAAGTTGACGGTAACTGCCAGCGTGCTAGCTGTGTAGGACAGTGAAGAGGCTGACGCGTGTGTGTCCGTAGAGCTGCTAGAAAGCGTACGTGACGAGCAGGAAGGGCTTTCAGAGCAGCCGGTTCTCGTCTTGCACAGTCGCCACACATCCGCACTTTTAGTGCCTCAGAACCCCGGACAGCTTGCAAAACACGGCTGTAACTGTCCCAGCGCAAGCTGTTCAGGAAAGCACAGAAACGCGATGTTCGCGTGCTTTTAGCGCTGCTCGCAAGAAGCCTCCGGAGCAGGCACTTCTCGTGCAGCAACAACCGTGCCTGCTACGATCTTTCCTAGCCTCTTTTCCTCCGGGCAGCCGGCTTGAGCTGATGTGAAGTGTTGGTGGGCAAATCATCCAGAGAAGCGTCGCAATGCTTCTGGGCTGTTAGCAAGAGCTTTCCTTGCTGACCCTTTTCACGTTGGAGATTAGCTGGACATTTGCCGGTTTAGTGCCTTGTTTCTTCTGCGCAGCTTGCACAAAGCTCATTGCGGCTTTCGCGGTTCGAGTTGTGCATCGCCGGAGCTCTGCGGGAAAGAGCGAGAGAAGAGCCGCGAAAGCTCCGAGTGCGGCCAGCTCGCGTGTAGCCGCGAATGTGCGCTGTTCGCCGGTTGCAGGGCGACTGCCTTCTGCGCGGCTGCTTCCAAGTTGACGGTAACTGCCAGCGTGCTAGCTGTGTAGGACAGTGAAGAGGCTGACGCGTGTGTGTCCGTAGAGCTGCTAGAAAGCGTACGTGACGAGCAGGAAGGGCTTTCAGAGCAGCCGGTTCTCGTCTTGGACAGTCGCCACACATCCGCACTTTTAGTGCCTCAGAACCCCGGACAGCTTGCAAAACACGGCTGTAACTGTCCCAGCGCAAGCTGTTCAGGAAAGCACAGAAACGCGATGTTCGCGTGCTTTTAGCGCTGCTCGCAAGAAGCCTCCGGAGCAGGCACTTCTCGTGCAGCAACAACCGTGCCTGCTACGATCTTTCCTAGCCTCTTTTCCTCCGGGCAGCCGGCTTGAGCTGATGTGAAGTGTTGGTGGGCAAATCATCCAGAGAAGCGTCGCAATGCTTCTGGGCTGTTAGCAAGAGCTTTCCTTGCTGAGCCTTTTCACGTTGGAGATTAGCTGGACATTTGCCGGTTTAGTGCCTTGTTTCTTCTGCGCAGCTTGCACAAAGCTCATTGCGGCTTTCGCGGTTCGAGTTGTGCATCGCCGGAGCTCTGCGGGAAAGAGCGAGAGAAGAGCCGCGAAAGCTCCGAGTGCGGCCAGCTCGCGTGTAGCCGCGAATGTGCGCTGTTCGCCGGTTGCAGGGCGACTGCCTTCTGCGCGGCTGCTTCCAAGTTGACGGTAACTGCCAGCGTGCTAGCTGTGTAGGACAGTGAAGAGGCTGACGCGTGTGTGTCCGTAGAGCTGCTAGAAAGCGTACGTGACGAGCAGGAAGGGCTTTCAGAGCAGCCGGTTCTCGTCTTGCACAGTCGCCACACATCCGCACTTTTAGTGCCTCAGAACCCCGGACAGCTTGCAAAACACGGCTGTAACTGTCCCAGCGCAAGCTGTTCAGGAAAGCACAGAAACGCGATGTTCGCGTGCTTTTAGCGCTGCTCGCAAGAAGCCTCCGGAGCAGGCACTTCTCGTGCAGCAACAACCGTGCCTGCTACGATCTTTCCTAGCCTCTTTTCCTCCGGGCAGCCGGCTTGAGCTGATGTGAAGTGTTGGTGGGCAAATCATCCAGAGAAGCGTCGCAATGCTTCTGGGCTGTTAGCAAGAGCTTTCCTTGCTGACCCTTTTCACGTTGGAGATTAGCTGGACATTTGCCGGTTTAGTGCCTTGTTTCTTCTGCGCAGCTTGCACAAAGCTCATTGCGGCTTTCGCGGTTCGAGTTGTGCATCGCCGGAGCTCTGCGGGAAAGAGCGAGAGAAGAGCCGCGAAAGCTCCGAGTGCGGCCAGCTCGCGTGTAGCCGCGAATGTGCGCTGTTCGCCGGTTGCAGGGCGACTGCCTTCTGCGCGGCTGCTTCCAAGTTGACGGTAACTGCCAGCGTGCTAGCTGTGTAGGACAGTGAAGAGGCTGACGCGTGTGTGTCCGTAGAGCTGCTAGAAAGCGTACGTGACGAGCAGGAAGGGCTTTCAGAGCAGCCGGTTCTCGTCTTGGACAGTCGCCACACATCCGCACTTTTAGTGCCTCAGAACCCCGGACAGCTTGCAAAACACGGCTGTAACTGTCCCAGCGCAAGCTGTTCAGGAAAGCACAGAAACGCGATGTTCGCGTGCTTTTAGCGCTGCTCGCAAGAAGCCTCCGGAGCAGGCACTTCTCGTGCAGCAACAACCGTGCCTGCTACGATCTTTCCTAGCCTCTTTTCCTCCGGGCAGCCGGCTTGAGCTGATGTGAAGTGTTGGTGGGCAAATCATCCAGAGAAGCGTCGCAATGCTTCTGGGCTGTTAGCAAGAGCTTTCCTTGCTGACCCTTTTCACGTTGGAGATTAGCTGGACATTTGCCGGTTTAGTGCCTTGTTTCTTCTGCGCAGCTTGCACAAAGCTCATTGCGGCTTTCGCGGTTCGAGTTGTGCATCGCCGGAGCTCTGCGGGAAAGAGCGAGAGAAGAGCCGCGAAAGCTCCGAGTGCGGCCAGCTCGCGTGTAGCCGCGAATGTGCGCTGTTCGCCGGTTGCAGGGCGACTGCCTTCTGCGCGGCTGCTTCCAAGTTGACGGTAACTGCCAGCGTGCTAGCTGTGTAGGACAGTGAAGAGGCTGACGCGTGTGTGTCCGTAGAGCTGCTAGAAAGCGTACGTGACGAGCAGGAAGGGCTTTCAGAGCAGCCGGTTCTCGTCTTGCACAGTCGCCACACATCCGCACTTTTAGTGCCTCAGAACCCCGGACAGCTTGCAAAACACGGCTGTAACTGTCCCAGCGCAAGCTGTTCAGGAAAGCACAGAAACGCGATGTTCGCGTGCTTTTAGCGCTGCTCGCAAGAAGCCTCCGGAGCAGGCACTTCTCGTGCAGCAACAACCGTGCCTGCTACGATCTTTCCTAGCCTCTTTTCCTCCGGGCAGCCGGCTTGAGCTGATGTGAAGTGTTGGTGGGCAAATCATCCAGAGAAGCGTCGCAATGCTTCTGGGCTGTTAGCAAGAGCTTTCCTTGCTGAGCCTTTTCACGTTGGAGATTAGCTGGACATTTGCCGGTTTAGTGCCTTGTTTCTTCTGCGCAGCTTGCACAAAGCTCATTGCGGCTTTCGCGGTTCGAGTTGTGCATCGCCGGAGCTCTGCGGGAAAGAGCGAGAGAAGAGCCGCGAAAGCTCCGAGTGCGGCCAGCTCGCGTGTAGCCGCGAATGTGCGCTGTTCGCCGGTTGCAGGGCGACTGCCTTCTGCGCGGCTGCTTCCAAGTTGACGGTAACTGCCAGCGTGCTAGCTGTGTAGGACAGTGAAGAGGCTGACGCGTGTGTGTCCGTAGAGCTGCTAGAAAGCGTACGTGACGAGCAGGAAGGGCTTTCAGAGCAGCCGGTTCTCGTCTTGCACAGTCGCCACACATCCGCACTTTTAGTGCCTCAGAACCCCGGACAGCTTGCAAAACACGGCTGTAACTGTCCCAGCGCAAGCTGTTCAGGAAAGCACAGAAACGCGATGTTCGCGTGCTTTTAGCGCTGCTCGCAAGAAGCCTCCGGAGCAGGCACTTCTCGTGCAGCAACAACCGTGCCTGCTACGATCTTTCCTAGCCTCTTTTCCTCCGGGCAGCCGGCTTGAGCTGATGTGAAGTGTTGGTGGGCAAATCATCCAGAGAAGCGTCGCAATGCTTCTGGGCTGTTAGCAAGAGCTTTCCTTGCTGAGCCTTTTCACGTTGGAGATTAGCTGGACATTTGCCGGTTTAGTGCCTTGTTTCTTCTGCGCAGCTTGCACAAAGCTCATTGCGGCTTTCGCGGTTCGAGTTGTGCATCGCCGGAGCTCTGCGGGAAAGAGCGAGAGAAGAGCCGCGAAAGCTCCGAGTGCGGCCAGCTCGCGTGTAGCCGCGAATGTGCGCTGTTCGCCGGTTGCAGGGCGAGTGCCTTCTGCGCGGCTGCTTCCAAGTTGACGGTAACTGCCAGCGTGCTAGCTGTGTAGGACAGTGAAGAGGCTGACGCGTGTGTGTCCGTAGAGCTGCTAGAAAGCGTACGTGACGAGCAGGAAGGGCTTTCAGAGCAGCCGGTTCTCGTCTTGCACAGTCGCCACACATCCGCACTTTTAGTGCCTCAGAACCCCGGACAGCTTGCAAAACACGGCTGTAACTGTCCCAGCGCAAGCTGTTCAGGAAAGCACAGAAACGCGATGTTCGCGTGCTTTTAGCGCTGCTCGCAAGAAGCCTCCGGAGCAGGCACTTCTCGTGCAGCAACAACCGTGCCTGCTACGATCTTTCCTAGCCTCTTTTCCTCCGGGCAGCCGGCTTGAGCTGATGTGAAGTGTTGGTGGGCAAATCATCCAGAGAAGCGTCGCAATGCTTCTGGGCTGTTAGCAAGAGCTTTCCTTGCTGACCCTTTTCACGTTGGAGATTAGCTGGACATTTGCCGGTTTAGTGCCTTGTTTCTTCTGCGCAGCTTGCACAAAGCTCATTGCGGCTTTCGCGGTTCGAGTTGTGCATCGCCGGAGCTCTGCGGGAAAGAGCGAGAGAAGAGCCGCGAAAGCTCCGAGTGCGGCCAGCTCGCGTGTAGCCGCGAATGTGCGCTGTTCGCCGGTTGCAGGGCGACTGCCTTCTGCGCGGCTGCTTCCAAGTTGACGGTAACTGCCAGCGTGCTAGCTGTGTAGGACAGTGAAGAGGCTGACGCGTGTGTGTCCGTAGAGCTGCTAGAAAGCGTACGTGACGAGCAGGAAGGGCTTTCAGAGCAGCCGGTTCTCGTCTTGGACAGTCGCCACACATCCGCACTTTTAGTGCCTCAGAACCCCGGACAGCTTGCAAAACACGGCTGTAACTGTCCCAGCGCAAGCTGTTCAGGAAAGCACAGAAACGCGATGTTCGCGTGCTTTTAGCGCTGCTCGCAAGAAGCCTCCGGAGCAGGCACTTCTCGTGCAGCAACAACCGTGCCTGCTACGATCTTTCCTAGCCTCTTTTCCTCCGGGCAGCCGGCTTGAGCTGATGTGAAGTGTTGGTGGGCAAATCATCCAGAGAAGCGTCGCAATGCTTCTGGGCTGTTAGCAAGAGCTTTCCTTGCTGACCCTTTTCACGTTGGAGATTAGCTGGACATTTGCCGGTTTAGTGCCTTGTTTCTTCTGCGCAGCTTGCACAAAGCTCTTTGCGGCTTTCGCGGTTCGAGTTGTGCATCGCCGGAGCTCTGCGGGAAAGAGCGAGAGAAGAGCCGCGAAAGCTCCGAGTGCGGCCAGCTCGCGTGTAGCCGCGAATGTGCGCTGTTCGCCGGTTGCAGGGCGACTGCCTTCTGCGCGGCTGCTTCCAAGTTGACGGTAACTGCCAGCGTGCTAGCTGTGTAGGACAGTGAAGAGGCTGACGCGTGTGTGTCCGTAGAGCTGCTAGAAAGCGTACGTGACGAGCAGGAAGGGCTTTCAGAGCAGCCGGTTCTCGTCTTGCACAGTCGCCACACATCCGCACTTTTAGTGCCTCAGAACCCCGGACAGCTTGCAAAACACGGCTGTAACTGTCCCAGCGCAAGCTGTTCAGGAAAGCACAGAAACGCGATGTTCGCGTGCTTTTAGCGCTGCTCGCAAGAAGCCTCCGGAGCAGGCACTTCTCGTGCAGCAACAACCGTGCCTGCTACGATCTTTCCTAGCCTCTTTTCCTCCGGGCAGCCGGCTTGAGCTGATGTGAAGTGTTGGTGGGCAAATCATCCAGAGAAGCGTCGCAATGCTTCTGGGCTGTTAGCAAGAGCTTTCCTTGCTGACCCTTTTCACGTTGGAGATTAGCTGGACATTTGCCGGTTTAGTGCCTTGTTTCTTCTGCGCAGCTTGCACAAAGCTCATTGCGGCTTTCGCGGTTCGAGTTGTGCATCGCCGGAGCTCTGCGGGAAAGAGCGAGAGAAGAGCCGCGAAAGCTCCGAGTGCGGCCAGCTCGCGTGTAGCCGCGAATGTGCGCTGTTCGCCGGTTGCAGGGCGACTGCCTTCTGCGCGGCTGCTTCCAAGTTGACGGTAACTGCCAGCGTGCTAGCTGTGTAGGACAGTGAAGAGGCTGACGCGTGTGTGTCCGTAGAGCTGCTAGAAAGCGTACGTGACGAGCAGGAAGGGCTTTCAGAGCAGCCGGTTCTCGTCTTGGACAGTCGCCACACATCCGCACTTTTAGTGCCTCAGAACCCCGGACAGCTTGCAAAACACGGCTGTAACTGTCCCAGCGCAAGCTGTTCAGGAAAGCACAGAAACGCGATGTTCGCGTGCTTTTAGCGCTGCTCGCAAGAAGCCTCCGGAGCAGGCACTTCTCGTGCAGCAACAACCGTGCCTGCTACGATCTTTCCTAGCCTCTTTTCCTCCGGGCAGCCGGCTTGAGCTGATGTGAAGTGTTGGTGGGCAAATCATCCAGAGAAGCGTCGCAATGCTTCTGGGCTGTTAGCAAGAGCTTTCCTTGCTGAGCCTTTTCACGTTGGAGATTAGCTGGACATTTGCCGGTTTAGTGCCTTGTTTCTTCTGCGCAGCTTGCACAAAGCTCATTGCGGCTTTCGCGGTTCGAGTTGTGCATCGCCGGAGCTCTGCGGGAAAGAGCGAGAGAAGAGCCGCGAAAGCTCCGAGTGCGGCCAGCTCGCGTGTAGCCGCGAATGTGCGCTGTTCGCCGGTTGCAGGGCGACTGCCTTCTGCGCGGCTGCTTCCAAGTTGACGGTAACTGCCAGCGTGCTAGCTGTGTAGGACAGTGAAGAGGCTGACGCGTGTGTGTCCGTAGAGCTGCTAGAAAGCGTACGTGACGAGCAGGAAGGGCTTTCAGAGCAGCCGGTTCTCGTCTTGCACAGTCGCCACACATCCGCACTTTTAGTGCCTCAGAACCCCGGACAGCTTGCAAAACACGGCTGTAACTGTCCCAGCGCAAGCTGTTCAGGAAAGCACAGAAACGCGATGTTCGCGTGCTTTTAGCGCTGCTCGCAAGAAGCCTCCGGAGCAGGCACTTCTCGTGCAGCAACAACCGTGCCTGCTACGATCTTTCCTAGCCTCTTTTCCTCCGGGCAGCCGGCTTGAGCTGATGTGAAGTGTTGGTGGGCAAATCATCCAGAGAAGCGTCGCAATGCTTCTGGGCTGTTAGCAAGAGCTTTCCTTGCTGAGCCTTTTCACGTTGGAGATTAGCTGGACATTTGCCGGTTTAGTGCCTTGTTTCTTCTGCGCAGCTTGCACAAAGCTCATTGCGGCTTTCGCGGTTCGAGTTGTGCATCGCCGGAGCTCTGCGGGAAAGAGCGAGAGAAGAGCCGCGAAAGCTCCGAGTGCGGCCAGCTCGCGTGTAGCCGCGAATGTGCGCTGTTCGCCGGTTGCAGGGCGACTGCCTTCTGCGCGGCTGCTTCCAAGTTGACGGTAACTGCCAGCGTGCTAGCTGTGTAGGACAGTGAAGAGGCTGACGCGTGTGTGTCCGTAGAGCTGCTAGAAAGCGTACGTGACGAGCAGGAAGGGCTTTCAGAGCAGCCGGTTCTCGTCTTGCACAGTCGCCACACATCCGCACTTTTAGTGCCTCAGAACCCCGGACAGCTTGCAAAACACGGCTGTAACTGTCCCAGCGCAAGCTGTTCAGGAAAGCACAGAAACGCGATGTTCGCGTGCTTTTAGCGCTGCTCGCAAGAAGCCTCCGGAGCAGGCACTTCTCGTGCAGCAACAACCGTGCCTGCTACGATCTTTCCTAGCCTCTTTTCCTCCGGGCAGCCGGCTTGAGCTGATGTGAAGTGTTGGTGGGCAAATCATCCAGAGAAGCGTCGCAATGCTTCTGGGCTGTTAGCAAGAGCTTTCCTTGCTGAGCCTTTTCACGTTGGAGATTAGCTGGACATTTGCCGGTTTAGTGCCTTGTTTCTTCTGCGCAGCTTGCACAAAGCTCATTGCGGCTTTCGCGGTTCGAGTTGTGCATCGCCGGAGCTCTGCGGGAAAGAGCGAGAGAAGAGCCGCGAAAGCTCCGAGTGCGGCCAGCTCGCGTGTAGCCGCGAATGTGCGCTGTTCGCCGGTTGCAGGGCGAGTGCCTTCTGCGCGGCTGCTTCCAAGTTGACGGTAACTGCCAGCGTGCTAGCTGTGTAGGACAGTGAAGAGGCTGACGCGTGTGTGTCCGTAGAGCTGCTAGAAAGCGTACGTGACGAGCAGGAAGGGCTTTCAGAGCAGCCGGTTCTCGTCTTGCACAGTCGCCACACATCCGCACTTTTAGTGCCTCAGAACCCCGGACAGCTTGCAAAACACGGCTGTAACTGTCCCAGCGCAAGCTGTTCAGGAAAGCACAGAAACGCGATGTTCGCGTGCTTTTAGCGCTGCTCGCAAGAAGCCTCCGGAGCAGGCACTTCTCGTGCAGCAACAACCGTGCCTGCTACGATCTTTCCTAGCCTCTTTTCCTCCGGGCAGCCGGCTTGAGCTGATGTGAAGTGTTGGTGGGCAAATCATCCAGAGAAGCGTCGCAATGCTTCTGGGCTGTTAGCAAGAGCTTTCCTTGCTGACCCTTTTCACGTTGGAGATTAGCTGGACATTTGCCGGTTTAGTGCCTTGTTTCTTCTGCGCAGCTTGCACAAAGCTCATTGCGGCTTTCGCGGTTCGAGTTGTGCATCGCCGGAGCTCTGCGGGAAAGAGCGAGAGAAGAGCCGCGAAAGCTCCGAGTGCGGCCAGCTCGCGTGTAGCCGCGAATGTGCGCTGTTCGCCGGTTGCAGGGCGACTGCCTTCTGCGCGGCTGCTTCCAAGTTGACGGTAACTGCCAGCGTGCTAGCTGTGTAGGACAGTGAAGAGGCTGACGCGTGTGTGTCCGTAGAGCTGCTAGAAAGCGTACGTGACGAGCAGGAAGGGCTTTCAGAGCAGCCGGTTCTCGTCTTGGACAGTCGCCACACATCCGCACTTTTAGTGCCTCAGAACCCCGGACAGCTTGCAAAACACGGCTGTAACTGTCCCAGCGCAAGCTGTTCAGGAAAGCACAGAAACGCGATGTTCGCGTGCTTTTAGCGCTGCTCGCAAGAAGCCTCCGGAGCAGGCACTTCTCGTGCAGCAACAACCGTGCCTGCTACGATCTTTCCTAGCCTCTTTTCCTCCGGGCAGCCGGCTTGAGCTGATGTGAAGTGTTGGTGGGCAAATCATCCAGAGAAGCGTCGCAATGCTTCTGGGCTGTTAGCAAGAGCTTTCCTTGCTGACCCTTTTCACGTTGGAGATTAGCTGGACATTTGCCGGTTTAGTGCCTTGTTTCTTCTGCGCAGCTTGCACAAAGCTCTTTGCGGCTTTCGCGGTTCGAGTTGTGCATCGCCGGAGCTCTGCGGGAAAGAGCGAGAGAAGAGCCGCGAAAGCTCCGAGTGCGGCCAGCTCGCGTGTAGCCGCGAATGTGCGCTGTTCGCCGGTTGCAGGGCGACTGCCTTCTGCGCGGCTGCTTCCAAGTTGACGGTAACTGCCAGCGTGCTAGCTGTGTAGGACAGTGAAGAGGCTGACGCGTGTGTGTCCGTAGAGCTGCTAGAAAGCGTACGTGACGAGCAGGAAGGGCTTTCAGAGCAGCCGGTTCTCGTCTTGCACAGTCGCCACACATCCGCACTTTTAGTGCCTCAGAACCCCGGACAGCTTGCAAAACACGGCTGTAACTGTCCCAGCGCAAGCTGTTCAGGAAAGCACAGAAACGCGATGTTCGCGTGCTTTTAGCGCTGCTCGCAAGAAGCCTCCGGAGCAGGCACTTCTCGTGCAGCAACAACCGTGCCTGCTACGATCTTTCCTAGCCTCTTTTCCTCCGGGCAGCCGGCTTGAGCTGATGTGAAGTGTTGGTGGGCAAATCATCCAGAGAAGCGTCGCAATGCTTCTGGGCTGTTAGCAAGAGCTTTCCTTGCTGACCCTTTTCACGTTGGAGATTAGCTGGACATTTGCCGGTTTAGTGCCTTGTTTCTTCTGCGCAGCTTGCACAAAGCTCATTGCGGCTTTCGCGGTTCGAGTTGTGCATCGCCGGAGCTCTGCGGGAAAGAGCGAGAGAAGAGCCGCGAAAGCTCCGAGTGCGGCCAGCTCGCGTGTAGCCGCGAATGTGCGCTGTTCGCCGGTTGCAGGGCGACTGCCTTCTGCGCGGCTGCTTCCAAGTTGACGGTAACTGCCAGCGTGCTAGCTGTGTAGGACAGTGAAGAGGCTGACGCGTGTGTGTCCGTAGAGCTGCTAGAAAGCGTACGTGACGAGCAGGAAGGGCTTTCAGAGCAGCCGGTTCTCGTCTTGGACAGTCGCCACACATCCGCACTTTTAGTGCCTCAGAACCCCGGACAGCTTGCAAAACACGGCTGTAACTGTCCCAGCGCAAGCTGTTCAGGAAAGCACAGAAACGCGATGTTCGCGTGCTTTTAGCGCTGCTCGCAAGAAGCCTCCGGAGCAGGCACTTCTCGTGCAGCAACAACCGTGCCTGCTACGATCTTTCCTAGCCTCTTTTCCTCCGGGCAGCCGGCTTGAGCTGATGTGAAGTGTTGGTGGGCAAATCATCCAGAGAAGCGTCGCAATGCTTCTGGGCTGTTAGCAAGAGCTTTCCTTGCTGAGCCTTTTCACGTTGGAGATTAGCTGGACATTTGCCGGTTTAGTGCCTTGTTTCTTCTGCGCAGCTTGCACAAAGCTCATTGCGGCTTTCGCGGTTCGAGTTGTGCATCGCCGGAGCTCTGCGGGAAAGAGCGAGAGAAGAGCCGCGAAAGCTCCGAGTGCGGCCAGCTCGCGTGTAGCCGCGAATGTGCGCTGTTCGCCGGTTGCAGGGCGACTGCCTTCTGCGCGGCTGCTTCCAAGTTGACGGTAACTGCCAGCGTGCTAGCTGTGTAGGACAGTGAAGAGGCTGACGCGTGTGTGTCCGTAGAGCTGCTAGAAAGCGTACGTGACGAGCAGGAAGGGCTTTCAGAGCAGCCGGTTCTCGTCTTGCACAGTCGCCACACATCCGCACTTTTAGTGCCTCAGAACCCCGGACAGCTTGCAAAACACGGCTGTAACTGTCCCAGCGCAAGCTGTTCAGGAAAGCACAGAAACGCGATGTTCGCGTGCTTTTAGCGCTGCTCGCAAGAAGCCTCCGGAGCAGGCACTTCTCGTGCAGCAACAACCGTGCCTGCTACGATCTTTCCTAGCCTCTTTTCCTCCGGGCAGCCGGCTTGAGCTGATGTGAAGTGTTGGTGGGCAAATCATCCAGAGAAGCGTCGCAATGCTTCTGGGCTGTTAGCAAGAGCTTTCCTTGCTGACCCTTTTCACGTTGGAGATTAGCTGGACATTTGCCGGTTTAGTGCCTTGTTTCTTCTGCGCAGCTTGCACAAAGCTCATTGCGGCTTTCGCGGTTCGAGTTGTGCATCGCCGGAGCTCTGCGGGAAAGAGCGAGAGAAGAGCCGCGAAAGCTCCGAGTGCGGCCAGCTCGCGTGTAGCCGCGAATGTGCGCTGTTCGCCGGTTGCAGGGCGACTGCCTTCTGCGCGGCTGCTTCCAAGTTGACGGTAACTGCCAGCGTGCTAGCTGTGTAGGACAGTGAAGAGGCTGACGCGTGTGTGTCCGTAGAGCTGCTAGAAAGCGTACGTGACGAGCAGGAAGGGCTTTCAGAGCAGCCGGTTCTCGTCTTGGACAGTCGCCACACATCCGCACTTTTAGTGCCTCAGAACCCCGGACAGCTTGCAAAACACGGCTGTAACTGTCCCAGCGCAAGCTGTTCAGGAAAGCACAGAAACGCGATGTTCGCGTGCTTTTAGCGCTGCTCGCAAGAAGCCTCCGGAGCAGGCACTTCTCGTGCAGCAACAACCGTGCCTGCTACGATCTTTCCTAGCCTCTTTTCCTCCGGGCAGCCGGCTTGAGCTGATGTGAAGTGTTGGTGGGCAAATCATCCAGAGAAGCGTCGCAATGCTTCTGGGCTGTTAGCAAGAGCTTTCCTTGCTGAGCCTTTTCACGTTGGAGATTAGCTGGACATTTGCCGGTTTAGTGCCTTGTTTCTTCTGCGCAGCTTGCACAAAGCTCATTGCGGCTTTCGCGGTTCGAGTTGTGCATCGCCGGAGCTCTGCGGGAAAGAGCGAGAGAAGAGCCGCGAAAGCTCCGAGTGCGGCCAGCTCGCGTGTAGCCGCGAATGTGCGCTGTTCGCCGGTTGCAGGGCGACTGCCTTCTGCGCGGCTGCTTCCAAGTTGACGGTAACTGCCAGCGTGCTAGCTGTGTAGGACAGTGAAGAGGCTGACGCGTGTGTGTCCGTAGAGCTGCTAGAAAGCGTACGTGACGAGCAGGAAGGGCTTTCAGAGCAGCCGGTTCTCGTCTTGCACAGTCGCCACACATCCGCACTTTTAGTGCCTCAGAACCCCGGACAGCTTGCAAAACACGGCTGTAACTGTCCCAGCGCAAGCTGTTCAGGAAAGCACAGAAACGCGATGTTCGCGTGCTTTTAGCGCTGCTCGCAAGAAGCCTCCGGAGCAGGCACTTCTCGTGCAGCAACAACCGTGCCTGCTACGATCTTTCCTAGCCTCTTTTCCTCCGGGCAGCCGGCTTGAGCTGATGTGAAGTGTTGGTGGGCAAATCATCCAGAGAAGCGTCGCAATGCTTCTGGGCTGTTAGCAAGAGCTTTCCTTGCTGAGCCTTTTCACGTTGGAGATTAGCTGGACATTTGCCGGTTTAGTGCCTTGTTTCTTCTGCGCAGCTTGCACAAAGCTCATTGCGGCTTTCGCGGTTCGAGTTGTGCATCGCCGGAGCTCTGCGGGAAAGAGCGAGAGAAGAGCCGCGAAAGCTCCGAGTGCGGCCAGCTCGCGTGTAGCCGCGAATGTGCGCTGTTCGCCGGTTGCAGGGCGACTGCCTTCTGCGCGGCTGCTTCCAAGTTGACGGTAACTGCCAGCGTGCTAGCTGTGTAGGACAGTGAAGAGGCTGACGCGTGTGTGTCCGTAGAGCTGCTAGAAAGCGTACGTGACGAGCAGGAAGGGCTTTCAGAGCAGCCGGTTCTCGTCTTGCACAGTCGCCACACATCCGCACTTTTAGTGCCTCAGAACCCCGGACAGCTTGCAAAACACGGCTGTAACTGTCCCAGCGCAAGCTGTTCAGGAAAGCACAGAAACGCGATGTTCGCGTGCTTTTAGCGCTGCTCGCAAGAAGCCTCCGGAGCAGGCACTTCTCGTGCAGCAACAACCGTGCCTGCTACGATCTTTCCTAGCCTCTTTTCCTCCGGGCAGCCGGCTTGAGCTGATGTGAAGTGTTGGTGGGCAAATCATCCAGAGAAGCGTCGCAATGCTTCTGGGCTGTTAGCAAGAGCTTTCCTTGCTGAGCCTTTTCACGTTGGAGATTAGCTGGACATTTGCCGGTTTAGTGCCTTGTTTCTTCTGCGCAGCTTGCACAAAGCTCATTGCGGCTTTCGCGGTTCGAGTTGTGCATCGCCGGAGCTCTGCGGGAAAGAGCGAGAGAAGAGCCGCGAAAGCTCCGAGTGCGGCCAGCTCGCGTGTAGCCGCGAATGTGCGCTGTTCGCCGGTTGCAGGGCGACTGCCTTCTGCGCGGCTGCTTCCAAGTTGACGGTAACTGCCAGCGTGCTAGCTGTGTAGGACAGTGAAGAGGCTGACGCGTGTGTGTCCGTAGAGCTGCTAGAAAGCGTACGTGACGAGCAGGAAGGGCTTTCAGAGCAGCCGGTTCTCGTCTTGGACAGTCGCCACACATCCGCACTTTTAGTGCCTCAGAACCCCGGACAGCTTGCAAAACACGGCTGTAACTGTCCCAGCGCAAGCTGTTCAGGAAAGCACAGAAACGCGATGTTCGCGTGCTTTTAGCGCTGCTCGCAAGAAGCCTCCGGAGCAGGCACTTCTCGTGCAGCAACAACCGTGCCTGCTACGATCTTTCCTAGCCTCTTTTCCTCCGGGCAGCCGGCTTGAGCTGATGTGAAGTGTTGGTGGGCAAATCATCCAGAGAAGCGTCGCAATGCTTCTGGGCTGTTAGCAAGAGCTTTCCTTGCTGACCCTTTTCACGTTGGAGATTAGCTGGACATTTGCCGGTTTAGTGCCTTGTTTCTTCTGCGCAGCTTGCACAAAGCTCTTTGCGGCTTTCGCGGTTCGAGTTGTGCATCGCCGGAGCTCTGCGGGAAAGAGCGAGAGAAGAGCCGCGAAAGCTCCGAGTGCGGCCAGCTCGCGTGTAGCCGCGAATGTGCGCTGTTCGCCGGTTGCAGGGCGACTGCCTTCTGCGCGGCTGCTTCCAAGTTGACGGTAACTGCCAGCGTGCTAGCTGTGTAGGACAGTGAAGAGGCTGACGCGTGTGTGTCCGTAGAGCTGCTAGAAAGCGTACGTGACGAGCAGGAAGGGCTTTCAGAGCAGCCGGTTCTCGTCTTGCACAGTCGCCACACATCCGCACTTTTAGTGCCTCAGAACCCCGGACAGCTTGCAAAACACGGCTGTAACTGTCCCAGCGCAAGCTGTTCAGGAAAGCACAGAAACGCGATGTTCGCGTGCTTTTAGCGCTGCTCGCAAGAAGCCTCCGGAGCAGGCACTTCTCGTGCAGCAACAACCGTGCCTGCTACGATCTTTCCTAGCCTCTTTTCCTCCGGGCAGCCGGCTTGAGCTGATGTGAAGTGTTGGTGGGCAAATCATCCAGAGAAGCGTCGCAATGCTTCTGGGCTGTTAGCAAGAGCTTTCCTTGCTGACCCTTTTCACGTTGGAGATTAGCTGGACATTTGCCGGTTTAGTGCCTTGTTTCTTCTGCGCAGCTTGCACAAAGCTCATTGCGGCTTTCGCGGTTCGAGTTGTGCATCGCCGGAGCTCTGCGGGAAAGAGCGAGAGAAGAGCCGCGAAAGCTCCGAGTGCGGCCAGCTCGCGTGTAGCCGCGAATGTGCGCTGTTCGCCGGTTGCAGGGCGACTGCCTTCTGCGCGGCTGCTTCCAAGTTGACGGTAACTGCCAGCGTGCTAGCTGTGTAGGACAGTGAAGAGGCTGACGCGTGTGTGTCCGTAGAGCTGCTAGAAAGCGTACGTGACGAGCAGGAAGGGCTTTCAGAGCAGCCGGTTCTCGTCTTGGACAGTCGCCACACATCCGCACTTTTAGTGCCTCAGAACCCCGGACAGCTTGCAAAACACGGCTGTAACTGTCCCAGCGCAAGCTGTTCAGGAAAGCACAGAAACGCGATGTTCGCGTGCTTTTAGCGCTGCTCGCAAGAAGCCTCCGGAGCAGGCACTTCTCGTGCAGCAACAACCGTGCCTGCTACGATCTTTCCTAGCCTCTTTTCCTCCGGGCAGCCGGCTTGAGCTGATGTGAAGTGTTGGTGGGCAAATCATCCAGAGAAGCGTCGCAATGCTTCTGGGCTGTTAGCAAGAGCTTTCCTTGCTGAGCCTTTTCACGTTGGAGATTAGCTGGACATTTGCCGGTTTAGTGCCTTGTTTCTTCTGCGCAGCTTGCACAAAGCTCATTGCGGCTTTCGCGGTTCGAGTTGTGCATCGCCGGAGCTCTGCGGGAAAGAGCGAGAGAAGAGCCGCGAAAGCTCCGAGTGCGGCCAGCTCGCGTGTAGCCGCGAATGTGCGCTGTTCGCCGGTTGCAGGGCGACTGCCTTCTGCGCGGCTGCTTCCAAGTTGACGGTAACTGCCAGCGTGCTAGCTGTGTAGGACAGTGAAGAGGCTGACGCGTGTGTGTCCGTAGAGCTGCTAGAAAGCGTACGTGACGAGCAGGAAGGGCTTTCAGAGCAGCCGGTTCTCGTCTTGCACAGTCGCCACACATCCGCACTTTTAGTGCCTCAGAACCCCGGACAGCTTGCAAAACACGGCTGTAACTGTCCCAGCGCAAGCTGTTCAGGAAAGCACAGAAACGCGATGTTCGCGTGCTTTTAGCGCTGCTCGCAAGAAGCCTCCGGAGCAGGCACTTCTCGTGCAGCAACAACCGTGCCTGCTACGATCTTTCCTAGCCTCTTTTCCTCCGGGCAGCCGGCTTGAGCTGATGTGAAGTGTTGGTGGGCAAATCATCCAGAGAAGCGTCGCAATGCTTCTGGGCTGTTAGCAAGAGCTTTCCTTGCTGAGCCTTTTCACGTTGGAGATTAGCTGGACATTTGCCGGTTTAGTGCCTTGTTTCTTCTGCGCAGCTTGCACAAAGCTCATTGCGGCTTTCGCGGTTCGAGTTGTGCATCGCCGGAGCTCTGCGGGAAAGAGCGAGAGAAGAGCCGCGAAAGCTCCGAGTGCGGCCAGCTCGCGTGTAGCCGCGAATGTGCGCTGTTCGCCGGTTGCAGGGCGACTGCCTTCTGCGCGGCTGCTTCCAAGTTGACGGTAACTGCCAGCGTGCTAGCTGTGTAGGACAGTGAAGAGGCTGACGCGTGTGTGTCCGTAGAGCTGCTAGAAAGCGTACGTGACGAGCAGGAAGGGCTTTCAGAGCAGCCGGTTCTCGTCTTGCACAGTCGCCACACATCCGCACTTTTAGTGCCTCAGAACCCCGGACAGCTTGCAAAACACGGCTGTAACTGTCCCAGCGCAAGCTGTTCAGGAAAGCACAGAAACGCGATGTTCGCGTGCTTTTAGCGCTGCTCGCAAGAAGCCTCCGGAGCAGGCACTTCTCGTGCAGCAACAACCGTGCCTGCTACGATCTTTCCTAGCCTCTTTTCCTCCGGGCAGCCGGCTTGAGCTGATGTGAAGTGTTGGTGGGCAAATCATCCAGAGAAGCGTCGCAATGCTTCTGGGCTGTTAGCAAGAGCTTTCCTTGCTGAGCCTTTTCACGTTGGAGATTAGCTGGACATTTGCCGGTTTAGTGCCTTGTTTCTTCTGCGCAGCTTGCACAAAGCTCATTGCGGCTTTCGCGGTTCGAGTTGTGCATCGCCGGAGCTCTGCGGGAAAGAGCGAGAGAAGAGCCGCGAAAGCTCCGAGTGCGGCCAGCTCGCGTGTAGCCGCGAATGTGCGCTGTTCGCCGGTTGCAGGGCGACTGCCTTCTGCGCGGCTGCTTCCAAGTTGACGGTAACTGCCAGCGTGCTAGCTGTGTAGGACAGTGAAGAGGCTGACGCGTGTGTGTCCGTAGAGCTGCTAGAAAGCGTACGTGACGAGCAGGAAGGGCTTTCAGAGCAGCCGGTTCTCGTCTTGGACAGTCGCCACACATCCGCACTTTTAGTGCCTCAGAACCCCGGACAGCTTGCAAAACACGGCTGTAACTGTCCCAGCGCAAGCTGTTCAGGAAAGCACAGAAACGCGATGTTCGCGTGCTTTTAGCGCTGCTCGCAAGAAGCCTCCGGAGCAGGCACTTCTCGTGCAGCAACAACCGTGCCTGCTACGATCTTTCCTAGCCTCTTTTCCTCCGGGCAGCCGGCTTGAGCTGATGTGAAGTGTTGGTGGGCAAATCATCCAGAGAAGCGTCGCAATGCTTCTGGGCTGTTAGCAAGAGCTTTCCTTGCTGAGCCTTTTCACGTTGGAGATTAGCTGGACATTTGCCGGTTTAGTGCCTTGTTTCTTCTGCGCAGCTTGCACAAAGCTCATTGCGGCTTTCGCGGTTCGAGTTGTGCATCGCCGGAGCTCTGCGGGAAAGAGCGAGAGAAGAGCCGCGAAAGCTCCGAGTGCGGCCAGCTCGCGTGTAGCCGCGAATGTGCGCTGTTCGCCGGTTGCAGGGCGACTGCCTTCTGCGCGGCTGCTTCCAAGTTGACGGTAACTGCCAGCGTGCTAGCTGTGTAGGACAGTGAAGAGGCTGACGCGTGTGTGTCCGTAGAGCTGCTAGAAAGCGTACGTGAAGAGCAGGAAGGGCTTTCAGAGCAGCCGGTTCTCGTCTTGGACAGTCGCCACACATCCGCACTTTTAGTGCCTCAGAACCCCGGACAGCTTGCAAAACGCGGCTGTAACTGTCCCAGCGCAAGCTGTTCAGGAAAGCACAGAAACGCGATGTTCGCGTGCTTTTAGCGCTGCTCGCAAGAAGCCTCCGGTGCAGGCACTTCTCGTGCCCCACAGTTTTGAGGAATCAGCTAGCAAAGGACTTGGAATCATGGGAACCACCTTCAGAAGAAGGGAAGGTGTTACAGTATGTAGACGACCTTCTTATTGCAACCAGAACCAAAGAATCCTGTGTCATTTGGACCGTGAGTCTGTGAAATTTCCTGGGACTACAGGGATATCGGGTTTCTAAGAAAAAGGCACAGGCGTTGTTACAACCCCAGGTCACGTACCTGGGGTACGAGATCAGTGCCGGACAACGGATCCTAGGACAAGCCCGGAAAGAGGCCATATGCCAAAGCCCCCGACCACAAACTATAAAGGAACTACGGACATTCTTAGGAATGACAGGGTGGTGCCAACTTTGGATATGTGATTATGGTCTGCCTGTTTAAGCCACTCTATTCCCTGATAGCAGCTAACCAAAAGGATCTCCAGTGGGATGCTGAGTCAGATCGAGCCTTCCATCAGCTGAAGAAAGCCCTGATGTCGGCATCAGCATTGGGACTTCCTGATGTGAGTAAGCCATTTTTTCTATTTTCCCACGAAAAACAAGGAATGGCACTAGGAATATTGGCACAAGATTTGGGACCATACAGACGGGCGGTAGCATACTTCTCCAAACAGCTGGATGCCGCTGCGAAAGGGTGGCTGTTCTGGTTTTGTTAGTGGGGGGGTGCTAAGGTGGTAGCTTCTGTAGGAAACTGCTAGAAGTCGCTCCCCTTTGTTCAGTGGACTCGGCCGGGCCTAGGGCGGACCCACTGCTGGCCAAGGCCGAGCCAATTGGTAGCAGAATGTTCTGTGATAATGCCTCTGCTATAACATATTTAAGAAGGGGGAAACAGAAAAAAAAAAAGGGAGAGATGTGAAGCAGCTGAGCGGGGGGCAGAGAGGGGGAAGCGCGAGCCTTGTGGGCCTTGCAGGCCTCACCCTCTGGCCTCCCGCCGGGCAGCCGACTGGGCCCAACTCGGCCCGGCCTGGCTGCAAGAAGTGGAGAGGAGCAGTTGAAGTGAATAAGATGTAAAAAGGATCCTGAGAGGCGTCTGCCAGCCTGTTGCGAGGAATGGCTGCAGACGCCAAGGTCAGTGAAGAAGGAGGGGGAGGAGTAATATGGCTTCTGGCCAAGATTCCTCTGCAACTCGTGGTGACGACCATGGTGGAGCAGGTTGTCCCCCTGCAGCCCATGGAGGTCCACGGAGGGGCAGAGGTCCACCTGCAGCCTGTGGAGGACCCCACGCCGGAACAGGTAGAGGCCTGAAGGAGACTGTGCCCCGTGGAGGGCCCGCTGGGACAGCTGTTCTAGAGGGACTGCACCCTGTGGAAGAGATGACCCATGCCGGGGCAGTTTCACGGAGGACTGTGGCCCGTGGGAGGGACCCCACGCTGGAGCAGAGGAGGAATGCAAGTAGTTCTTCCCCCAACGATGACACAGAGGCGTAAAACAATGCGTGATGAACTGACTGCGACCCCCATTCCCCCCCCCCCCGCCCCCGACCCCCCCTCCATGCTGCTCGGGAGGGGAAGGTAGTAGAGATAATGTTAAGCCCGGGAAGAGGGAGGAGTGGGGGGAGGTTATCTTGTTCCCTGTCTCATTCTCCTGCTAGTTTTAGAAATAAATGAGTGTTTTTCCCCAAGTCGAGTCTGTTTTGCCTGTAACGGTAACTTTACAAATTTCTTCCCGTCCTTATCTCAAACCTCGAGCCGTTTTTCTTATATCATCTCCTCCTATTCTCTCGGAGGGTGGGGGGAGCGAGAGAGAGACTGTGTAGTCTGGTCCCGATCGGGGCTGAACTACGACAGTGGCCCAGCTGTCTGAGAGCAGTAGCAGCTGTCATTCTAAACATTCAAGAAGCCTGAAAGTTCACTCTAGGCCAGAAAATGACTGTCCTAGTTTCCCAGACTGTATCTGCGGTCCTTGAAGCAAAAGGAGGGCATTGGCTTTCCCCACAAAGGTTCCTGAAATATCAAGCTATAATGGTTGAACAGGATGATGTTGAAATCGTGACCACAAACATCATCAATCCGGCCTCATTCCTTGATGGGAACATCGGGGAGCCGGTGAGTCATGACTGCTTGGAAACAATTGAAACCATGTATTCTAGTCGAACGGATCTTAAAGATGTCCCTGTCGATGGAGCCGAACATTGGTTCACCGATGGAAGCAGCTATATGTTAAATGGAAGGCGACATTCCGGATATGCTGTTACCACTTTTGAAAAGGTGATAGAGTCCAGGCCACTATCAGCCGACGTCTCAGCCCAAAAGGCCGAGATCATAGCCCTTACCTGAGCCCTGGAGAGAGCCCAGGGAAGGACTGTAAACATTTGGACTGACCCTAAATATGCCTTTGGGGTGGTACATGCCCATGGAGCAATATGGAAGGAAAGAGGACTGTTAAATTCTCATGGAAAAACCATCAAACACGCAGAAGGGATTTTGAAAATCCTGAATGCAGTCCAGCTTCCCAAAAAGGTGGCAATTATGCATATTAAAGCACACCAGAAAGTGAGCACAGAATTGGAAAGAGGAAATGAGCTGGCAGATAGGGAAGCAAAACAAGCAGCTAGAGAAACAATCAAGGTAGAGGGTGCGCTAATACCTGATGGACAGGTATTTCTAGAAGGTAAACCAGAATACACAAAGGAAGTCGGCAAACTTATTAATGATCTAAAGGGGTCATATAATGAGGAAGGGTGGGCCAATTACTACCCCTCACACGGGAGGGTAGTAATTCCCTCCTACATGATATGGTCAGTAGTCCGAGAAGAACATAGAAAAAGACACTGGGGGGAGGCGGGGGCAGAAGCCCTATATAAAGATCTCATCAGGAACATAATAGCGTGAAACTTAGACACTACCGCTAGACAAGTAACTCAACAATGTGATCTTTGTCTCCAGACTAATCCTAAAGTTGTAAAAGGGCCGAAACTTGAAAAAATCGGAAAGGGGAATGGTCCGGGACAACGTTGGCAGATTGATTTCTCAGAACTCCCTAGAAAAGGGGGGTATCGATACTTATTAGTACTTACGGATACCTTTTCAGGCTGGCCAGAAGCTTTCCCGTGCGGAACTGCTAAAGCCTGGGAAGTAACCAAAATACTGCTCCAGGAAATAGTACCTAGGTTTGGAGTCCCAGCAGTAATGTCATCGGATAGAGGACCACATTTTGTGTCCAGAATAGTACAAGCAATTAGCCACCATCTAGGGATAGAGTGGCAATTACATATCTCTTACCGACCACAATCAAGTGGCCAGGTGGAGAAAATGAATCACCTAATCAAACAACAGATTGTCAAGTTGGGTCAGGAAACTAATCTAACTTTACCATTAGCTCTTATACGAATACGAACCAGACCAAGAGCAAGAGAAGGGCTTAGTCCATTCGAAATTCTATATGGACGACCCTATGGGGTACAAAAGGGAACGTCTTCACAAATTGGTGAAGAAATAATGACCTCCTATATGGTGGCACTAAACAAACAATTAAAAAGAATTGAAAAACATGCAATGGGAACACGTCGTAGGGGTCTGGATGGGCCTGTTCACGATATACAACCAGGGGACTATGTATATGTTAAGTCTCTTACAGAAAAAACTCTGGAACCACAGTGGGCCGGACCTTTTCAAGTCCTCCTCTCCACCTACACGGCAATTAAGGTAAAGGGACAGAACTCCTGGATACACCATACTCGGATCAAGAGAGCCTCTGCAACCTTGTGGAAAGTAACTCCAGACAACAACGAAGACTTGAGACTTAAACTCGTTCGAACGGATAAGGGCGGGAACAGTGCAGTAGTGAACCGGAGGGACACCACAGCAAACGATACCGGACAAAGAAACCGGGACCGGCCAGTAACTAATCTCGCCCAAATCTGTCATCGGTGCAGTTTATATCTTATTTGTCATTTTATTATAGGAAATATAAAACCCATTTTAGCAGGTCACCAAAGGCAGTACATTATCTACAGAAGTAGCTGTACTAATCCACTAGACCAACTAAATCCTAAAATGACCAATTGTTTAATTGGAATTGTGATTGGGCTTACAATATTTTCCTGCATCTTACCACCAACTTGTAATCAAAAGGACACCAAATGGCCGTGGTCTCACGCCTCCCTTGGGTTTACAGGAAGCATGGGACCACCTTTTAAACGGTCGGGCTTAAACTTGGCCACTGTGGTTATGCACAAAATGGAAATGTACTCAGGGCATGAGTGGGGCTGGGACAGAGGCAACAGGGATCCTTAATACTATGGTGCGCCCCGTTGTGATCTTATTGATTAGCTTAGGGGTTTTATTACTATTAACTATTGTGCTGTACCTATGGGTTTGGAGACTGTTTAAGAAAGTAACACTGTCGTAGTTCAGCCCCGATCAGGACCAGACTACGCAGTCTCTCTCTCACTCCTCCCACCCTCCGAGAGAACAGGGGGAGATAATGTAAGGAAAAACGGCTCGAGGTTTGAGATAAGGACAGGGAGAAATCCTTAAATTTACCGTCACGGGCAAAACAGACTCGACTTGGGGAAAACTATTCATTTATTACTACAAACAGCAAGATAATGAGACAGAGAACAAGATAACCTCCCTCCACCCCTCCCTCTTCCCAAGCTTAACATCGAGCGATATAAAACCGGGAAGGGGGCAGGGCCACCCGGTTTTTCACTGAGGGGGCGGGGCCATCGCGGCTGCACCCCCCGCCTAGGCCCCGCCCCCCTCCCCCGGCCAGGCGGCGTTCACTGGAAGGGGCTGCACGACAAGGACGACGCCGGCGCCTACGCCATGGCCAGCGTCTCCGGCAGCGACGAGGGCTGAGCCCCCGCGGACGGCCCCGTGCCGGGAGGAAGCCCCGCCCACCCCCTTCCTCCGAGGAAGAGGAGGGGACGGCGCTGCTTTGCCAGCGCGGCATGGGCCACGAGTAAAAACTCCCCTGGGCCCCTTCCCGCCTCTCATCTCTGCCCAGCGTTCTGTCCCAAGATGGCCGCCGTGGGCGGGGCCATCGCGGGTCTTGAGAGCTCAACCAGGTTGGCCAACCCAACGTGGCCCCGCCCATAAGCTGGGGGGGTGGGGGGCGGAGCTCACTCGGGTCTCACCTTGCCGCCATTGGACACCGGAGGTCTTCCCTCGCCACCATTGGGTGTCTCGGGTCGTCCCTCGCCGCGATTGGGTGTCTCGGGTCCTCCCTCGCCGTGGGTGGGGCGACCCCCAAAATGGCCTCCTTGCCCCACAAAATGCGCTCTCGCCCCCGAAAGTGGTCTCCTGCCCCATAACTGGGCCTTCTACCCCCCAAAATGGCGTCCTGCCCCCCAAAATGCTCTCTTGCCCCCGAAAGTGGCCCCCTGCCCCACAACTGGGCCTTCTACCCCCCCAAAATGGCATCCTGCCCCCATAAAATGGCGTCCTGCTGTTATAGTTTATCTGCCCTCTTTGTCCAATTAACTGACAGAGATTGGCCAATTAAAAATTTGGTTTATTAAAGCAAGCGACCAGTAAGCAAAACAGCGCTGGGCGGCCGGGGAGTCTCCTGCTCCGCCAACGGCGCGCGCCGAGATAGCAAACCGCCCCATTCTTATACAGTAAAAACAATAAATATTCCGTTGATGCTTATACATATTCATTACCTAAACCCACCTACTCTCGCTTCGTATGCTAATTAGCTTATCAGTCCTTCGCGCTTGCGCAAATTCTCCCAGGAATTGTGGGCGAGGGTCTTCGGGGGTCTTTTGGGAGGAAGGCCGTAGGTCTTCTTCACGGTGTACTTTTCACCTTTGCCTGGAATGTGCTGTTCCCACAAGTTGGCAGTGTCCTTATCAGTCTGAGCCGATTCGTGTCCTTCTTGAACAAGGAGATTTATGTGATGGGTGCCATCCTGTTCTCGAATCCTTGCTCCTTTTAATCACTCCCTCCCTCCCTCGAGATAATGTGAGACTGTTTCTTGCTCCAAACCAGACTTCCCCTTCCCACTAATTGCTTCTTCAAACTATATGGTTAGAAAGTTACTGGTTTTATACCCTTCATCTTTATGAGCCCCGCCCCGCTCCCTCCTTTCGCAGTCCTGCATGCCGTTTTTACATAGCCAGGTGCCTGTGGCTGACCTTGTGTATTTAATGTAACTTTCTTGTGGCCGACTTTGTGTATTTCATATAACTCTCCATTGTTCTGACAAGGTTTGATGAACAAACAGCTCACAGTTTATTACAATCCCCCCTTTTTCTTTTCACTATTTTGTTCATCAAATCGCTTAAGCACCTGCTGGCTCAAAATGAGGGTCTCCTCCACCTCCGGTATTCCTCCCAGAGGTTCATGCTTGGCTCTCATAAGCATCAAATGAGCTGCTTCCAATCTGTTTTTTACAATTGTAACTACTCTATTGAATATACAGGGTCCAAAAGTTAATACCAGTATTAATATAATCAAGGGTCCTGCAATGGTAGATAGTAATGCGGTAAGCCAAGGAGAGTGGTTAAACCAGGACTCATACCAGCTTTGTTGCGTTTCTTGTTCTCGTTTTCGTTTTTCTAGGCCTTCCCGAAGTTTTGTCATAGTATCCCTTACAATCCCTGTGTGATCAGCATATACACAACATTGTTCTCCCAAGGCAGCACATAGCCCACCTTGTTGTAGAAACATTAAATCTAACCCCCTTCGGTTTTGTAGCACCACCTCTGATAATGATCTAACAGATTTTTCCAAGGCAGTTATTGATTGTTCAATTCTTACCAAGTCTTCGTCTACTGCTATTCTAAGTGATTGAAATTTCTGATTTTGTTGGACCAATGACGTTATTCCTGTGCCCGCGCCTGTTGCTCCTACAGCTATCAAAGTGGCTATTGTCAAAGCCGTAAAGGTAAATGGTTCTCGTTTCTGTAAGTGGTGACTCTGGGTATTCTGGTTATTATGCACAAATTCCTCAGGGTGGTATATGATCCGGGGGATTATCATCACTTGGATGCAATATTCCTCATATTCGTTGAACAATTTAAGAGATAAACAGGGAGTGATTCCAGTTTTGGAGCAGATCCATTTGGTGTTACGGGCTGGTATTAGCCAATCAGCAGGGGGCTTCCCTTTCAGGGAAGCTCTTATCTTGCATAATTTATTTTTCTCTGGGGGTACATTCCCAATACATCTCCCTTGTCCCGATACATGTTGCATCGTCAGGCCTGGTTTTCGACCTTCAGAATCCCATAAACATTGTGTTGGGTTTGAACCATTTACCCTTTTCGCCTTTGAGTGGATGCCTATTGCCTCATAGAAGGGAGGTCTAGTATCGCAACACACCCAGCAATGTTTGTGTTTGTGTGGTTTGTGTGATTTAATTTGGGTTTGTGTGGTTTAATACCAGGTAACTGGCTTGCATCAGTTTCCAAAGAGGGTTATCCCCAGAGTTTTCGTCAGGGGTTTGGATGGCTTGGGTACTATTCATTACAATAACTTTCGTTACATCACCCTCTGTTTCCTTGACCAAACTATCAGTCAATGTCTGGTCGGGGTCTGTTTTCTTAGCCAAATCATCAGTCAGGACCTGCTTGGGGCCTACTGGCAGTGGATCATTCGAGGCTGGTTTCTTTTTAATGTGTATTAGCCCACCTCTATCTTGCCCTAGTTCCTTATTATAACGAACTCCCCAAGTTCTTCCTACTAGCCAGCTAGGGTCCTGAGGTCGGGTCACATTCAAGTGCCAGTAGTTGCAACTCCACTTTGCGATACTGACAGACCCACTTCTATCCAGTGTACGTACCACTTGCGGCTTACATCCATAAGGGGCCCAAGATACCTTCAAGAAGGGATCTTTTCCAGGCTCTGGAATCCACCGGTTAGCAATTGTTTCACAACCCCAGTATGCGCAAAAATGTTGTCCTGGTTGGTTACAATACGATTTCCCAGGGTTAGAGCTCGGGCATAGATAAAATGGTGTACCTTCATTTTTACACGCTCCATCTACTGGCGCTAACTGACACAGAGTGGTCTTAAAGGCAGGGGCCCCTGGAGTTATTATAGTTTGTATGACTTTATCATCATCAATGCCCACTTGATGCAGTGTCCATTCGAATGGCTGATGAGCTTGGTGGCTCCGTTTCCCCCATGTTTGTGGTAACATTAAAAACAGAATAGTCAGGACGTACCGAAAAGGGTGAAGCCTCCAATTTTGTTTTAAGCCAATTTGACTAGTGCCTTTTTCCCATTTGGAACCTCGGGGCCTTTTCACTTGGAGGGCCTTTAAATCATCTGCAGTGACAGGGGTCAGTTCTCCACAGCACCTTGTCCCTCCACCTCGCTCGTCAACTCGGTTGCTTCGAGCTACGAGGAATGTCATCTTCTTGGTGGCAAGGACAATCTTCAGGAGAAATGTGACAGTGAATCGGCCCTCACTTATTTATTTTCTGTTCGGCTCCCGATTCTCCTGGGAGTAGCACTTTGGTATTTTATTTTTAAATTGTTTAAACGAGGCTACTCCTGTTTTCGGCACTTCCAAAGATATGTAAGTTCCTTCCCTGCTACTACCAAACTTATTGCTACAATTAATATGAACTATGTGACACATCACTTTTCTTAAAGGCTCATATATATAATGATAATTACAATTACAACCACAATTCTGATTTCAATATAGTCCTTACGTATCCATGTATTTTCCAGGTCTCCAAGTGTGGTTCTTCTGTAAAAAAAAGGTTAACAAGCGAAGCGTCTCCGCCTTACCGATACATGTTCATTGCTCAGTTCAATTTATTAGTCTGTCTTTTTCTTCGCAGTTTTAATTTCAAGGTATTCGGGTCTCCAGAGCTCTCCCACTGCTCCTCGGAGATGGGTCCTTTTACCCGGCTGGCATGGGTCCACCCCCGTTCAGCAGTCCGGATGGCGGTTTCTGTAGTGAGTAAAACAAGATAAGGCCCTTCCCAGCGGGGAGTTAGTGAGGACTCCTTCCATGGCCTAATTAAAACGTTATCTCCAGGTTGTATATTGTGTATTGCAATGTCCAACGGAGGCCTTTGTACTGCTAAGCCTTTATCTCGCAATTGTTTCCTCATAGACATGAGTTGGATTATGTACTGTTTCAGTTGTAAATTTTCAGCCTGGGGATGATCTCGGGGAACCTCCAAATCATAAGGCATTCCATATAACATTTCGAAAGGGGAGATTCCCACATCCGTGTGAGGTTGGATTCTAATATTTAATAAGGCTAAGGGAAGGCATTTTACCCAAGATAATTTGGTCTCCATCATTAATTTGGTCAGTTGTTTCTTTATCTCACCGTTTACCCGCTCTATTTTTCCCGAACTCTGTGGGTGCCAGGGTGTATGATATTCCCACTTGGTCCCCAAAGCAGTAAAAACTTCTTTTATGATTTTTGAAGCAAAATGTGGTCCCCTATCAGAGTCAATAGTTTCAATAGAGCCATACCTAGGTATCACATTTTCAAGCAATAGTTTTGTCACCGTTTGGGCAGTGGCCCTGACTGTTGGAAATGCTTCTACAAAGTGTGTTAAATGATCTATTATTACCAACAAATATCTATACCTGCCTACTTTCGGTAGTTCGGTGAAGTCTATCTGAATTTTGGCGAAGGGTCGGTGAGCCAAATCTCTTCCCCCTAATGGTCTTTCTCTTAATTGGTGCTTGTTCACTTTTTGGCAAATTAGGCAATCTCCAATTATTCTTTTTGCTATATTATATACCCCAATGCAAGCATATTTTATGGCAAATTGATCTACTAGTGCTTGAACCCCCCAGTGGGTGTTTTCATGGTACTTGCGCATGATTCTTATAGCCATAGTTTTTGAAATGACCTCTCGTCCATCAGGAAGTTCCCATTCTCCAGATTTGACTTCCCTTGCCCCCATTCGGACTAACTTGTCTTTCTCCTGCACAGTGAAGCTGTACAGGTGGTACTCTTCCCCATGCGCACAACAAAACTGATAATTAGGATTCGCACAGCTACAATGAAGTGTGCTCTTCCAACAATCCTTGCAAGGAAACTTTCTATCTTTCTTTTCCTTGAAGATCATTAAAGCCGCTCGTTTTGCTTCTTGATCTGCTAGATTGTTTCCCCTTGTCAGTGGAGTTAATCCCCGCTGATGCCCTTTTAAATGGACCACTGCTATTCCTACCGGCCTCCGTAAAGCCTGCAAAATTTCAATTATTAACTCCTGATGAACCAATCCCTTTCCCTGGGAATTTATTAAGCCTCTTTCTTCCCAAATTTTCCCAAATGTATGCACTATTCCAAAGGCATATTTGGAATCCGTATAGATGGTGCCGATTTTTCCTTCTAATAATTGTAAAGCTCTTAAAACTGCGTATAACTCGCATGCTTGAGCCGACCAACTGGGACTCAGGGGCCCTGATTCTATTACCTTAAATGTTTTTCCATTAATTATCGCATATCCTGATTTTCTTTTCCCCTCTATTACCCGGGAAGATCCATCTACAAAAAGTTTTTCCCCATCCTCTAGCTCTTCTTCCTCCAAATCTGGTCTAATTTTGGCTTGTTCTTCAATAGTGTGCAGGCAATCATGAGTTATCTCCTCTGACGGTTCCCCGTACAGAAATTGTGCTGGATTCTGTAAACCAGTAACTTCAAGTTCTAGTTTAGGTGAAGATATCAGGATACCCTCGTACTTCAGGAGCCTGGCATCAGTAATCCACTTTTCAGCTTTCTGTTGTAAAATTCCTCTAATATTGTGGGGTGATAATACTTTCAGTTCTCCCCCAAAGGTAACTTTGTGAGCCTCTTCCACTAGCAGAGCCGCAGCCACTATAGCTTGTAGGCAGATAGGCCATCCTCTGCTTACAGGGTCTAACAATTTAGAAAGGTATCCTACAGGCTTTTTCTTCCCTGCCCATTCTTGCACTAACACCCCATATGCTGTTCCTTCATCAACATTAATAAATAAATAAAATGGTTTCTTGACATCCGGTAAACTCAAAACAGGAGTGTTTACCAAATCCATTTTTAAAACTTCCAATTGTTCATCATCATCCTTAGACCATTTTAATAGGCCATCCTTAGATATCTTAGCATATAAAAATTTTACTTTCCTACTATAGCCTTCAATCCATTGTCTACAATATCCCAAAAGGCCCAGCAATTGTCTGATCTGTCTCTTAGTTTTTGGAGCCGGCAATGATAATATGCCCTGAACTCTTTCTGGGTCTAACTTCTTAGTTCCTTTACTCAATCTGTGCCCTAAATATTTCACTTCCTTTTCGACAAATTGCAGTTTTGATTTCGACACCTTTAATCCCTGTAAACTTAAAAAATTTAACAACCTAATACTCTCCTCCCTAACTGCCTCCTCATCGCTGCCGGCCAACAGTAAATCGTCCACATACTGGACAAGGGTCACCCCCCCACCTAATTCGTACCCCCTCAATATTTGTTCTAATGCCTGTCCAAACAAATTTGGAGACTCGGTGAACCCTTGAGGTAAAACGGTCCACCGTAATTGTTGTTTTCTGTAAGTGTCCGGGTCTTCCCATTCAAAAGCAAAATAATCCCTGCAATCTTTCTTTAAGGGGCATGCCCAGAAGGCATCCTTTAAATCAATTACACTATACCACTGATCATTGGGGCCCAGCTGGCTTAAAAGTGTATGAGGGTTTGCCACTACAGGGAATCTGGTAACCGTTCATTTGTTAATTTCTCGTAAATCATGCACTAATCTGTATGTCCCATCAGGTTTCTTTACAGGTAAGATGGGGGTGTTAAAAGGGGACATGCAAGGTTCTAATATTCCTTTTTCAATTAACCTTTGAATCTCAGGTTTCAATCCCTGTCTCCCCTCCATCGGTAGGGGGTATTGTTTTATTCTCACTGGTATTTCTGGGTTTCTTATTGTCACTGAAAAAGGTTCAATATCCAATTTTCCAATGGTCTCCGGAGTGTACCATACCTCAGGGTTTATTTTCCCCTCATCAACTGTCCGTAAAGGACACAACTTAATTCTTAGTTCATTTTTTATGACTTCTAAGCCAATCCCTAATTCTATCATTAAATCTCTGCCCAATAAGTTATAGTCCGCCTCAGGCACTAACAGCAAGGACCCCACCCCAAATTTAGAATCACTTTCCAAAACCACATTTTTTATTACGGGAACCCCAAAAGGCTCTCCTTTTGCTCCAATAACTTCTACTTTCTCCGAGGATGTCCCACACCCCCGGGGCAATTTTTGAACAGTAGATCTTTCTGCTCCAGAGTCCACTAGGAACTCTATTTCTTATCGCTGGGGACCCACTTTTAATGCCAGCAACTCAAGTGCCAGCAACTCAAGCTCTTGCTGCTCCTCACCGCCCATTCCCAGCGCATCTACAGCACCACAGACATCGGGGCTCCGGGCTTTCCCTGACCAACAGGGCTTCGACGTTTACCACCAGCTGCACCTGGGGGCCCACTGAAAAGAACCCCGAAAAATCACAAACGTCGGACGATTGCTCCCACACCAAAAGTGCCAGCAACTCAAGCTCTTGCTGCTACTCACCGGACTTTGGCAGTGCATCTACAGCACCACAGACATCGGGGCTCCGGGCTTTCCCTGACCAACAGGGCTTCGACGTTTACCACCAGCTGCACCTGGGTGCCCACTGAAAAAAAACACAAAAAATCACAAACGTCGGACGATTGCTCCCACACCGAAAGTGCCAGCCAGTCAAGCTCTTGCTGCTCCTCACCAGCCATTCCCAGTGCATCTACAGCACCACAGACATCGGGGCTCTGGGCTTTCCCTGACGAACAGGGCTTAGAAGTTTACTACCAGCTGAACCTGGGCGCCCACTGGAAAAAAAATCCCCAAATATCACGAACGTCGGACGATTGCTCCCACACCGAAAGTGCCAGCCAGTCAAGCTTTTGCTGCTCCTCCCCGGCCATTGGCAGCGCATGTACAGCACCACAGACATCGGGGCTCCGGGCTTTCCCTGACGAACAGGGCTTCGACATTTACCACCAGCTGCACCTGGTTACCCACTGAAAAAAAACCCCGAAGAATCACGAACGTCGGACGATTGCTCCCACACCGAAAGTGCCAGCCAGTCAAGCTCATGCTGCTTCTCACCAGCCATTCCCAGCGCATCTACAGCACGACAGACATCGGGGATCCGGGCTTTCCCTGAACAACAGGGCTTCGACATTTACCACCAGCTGCACCTGGGCCCCCACTGAAAAGAACCCCGAAAAATCACGAACGTCGGACGATTGCTCCCACACCGAAAGTGCCAGCCAGTCAAGCTCTTGCTGCTCCTCCCCGGCCATTGCCAGCGCATCTACAGCACCACAGACATCGGGGCTCCGGGCTTTCCCTGACAAACAGGGCTTCGACGTTTACCACCAGCTGCACCTGGGCACCCACTGAAATAAAACCCCGAAAAATCACGAACGTCGGACGATTGCTCCCACACCAAAAGTGCCAGCAACTCAAGCTCTTGCTGCTCCTCACCTCCCATTCCCAGCGCATCTACAGCACCACAGACATCGGGGCTCTGGGCTTTCCCTGACAAACAGGGCTTCGACATTTACCACCAGCTGCACCTGGGCGCCCGCTGAAAAAAATAAAAGAAAAATCACGAACATCGGACGATTGCTCCCACAGCAAAAGTGCCAGCCAGTCAAGCTCTTGCTGCTCCTCACCAGCCATTCCGAGCGCATCTACAGCACCACAGACATCGCGGCTCCGGGCTTTCCCTGACCAACAGTGCTTCGACATTTACCACCAGCTGCACCTGGTTGCCCACTGAAAAAAAAACCCTGAAAAATCAAAAACGTCGGACGATTGATCCCACACCGAAAGTGCCAGCCTGTCAAGCTCTTGCTGTTCCTCACCGGCCATTGGCAGCGCATCTACAGCACCACAGACATCGGGGCTCTGGGCTTTCCCGGACCAACAGGGCTTCGACGTTTACCACCAGCTGAGCCTGGGCGCCAACTGAAAAGAACCCCGAAAAATCACGAACATCGGACGATTGCTCCCACACCGAAAGTGCCAGCAACTCAAGCTCTTGCTGCTCCTCACCGGACTTTGGCAGCGCATCTACAGCACCACAGACATCGGGGCTCCGGGCTTTCCCTGACCAACAGGGCTTCGACGTTTACCACTCGCTGAACCTGGGCTCCCACTGAAAAGAACCCCGAAAAATCACGAACATCGGACAATTGCTCCCACACCGAAAGTTCCAGCCAGTCAAGCTCTTGCTGCTCCTCACCGGCCACTGGCAGCGCATCTACAGCACCACAGACATCGGGGCTCAGGGCTTTCCCTGACCAACAGGGCTTCGACGTTTACCACCAGCTGAACCTGGGCGCCCACTGAAAAAAACCCCGAAAAATCACAAACGTCGGACGATTGCTCCCACACCAAAAGTGCCAGCCAGTCAAGCTCTTGCTGCTCCTCACCGGCCATTGGCAGCGCATCTACAGCACCACAGACATCGTGGCTCCGGGCTTTCCCTGACCAACAGGGCTTCGACGTTTACCACCAGCTGCACCTGGGCGCCCACTGAAATAAAACCCCGAAAAATCACGAACGTCGGACGACTGCTCCCACACCCAAAGTTCCAGCAACTCAAGCTCTTGCTGCTCCTCACCGGACAGTGGCAGTGCATCTACAACACCACAGACATCGGGGCTCCGGGCTTTCGCTGACCAACAGGGCTTCGACGTTTACCACTCGCTGAACCTGGGCTCCCACTGAAAATAACCCCGAAAAATCACGAACGTCGGACGATTGCTCCCACACCAAAAGTGCCAGCCAGTCAAGCTCATGCTGCTTCTAACCAGCCATTCCCAGCGCATCTACAGCGCCACAGACATCGGGGCTCCGAGCTTTCCCTGACCAACAGGGCTTCGACGTTTACCACCAGCTGCACCTGGGCGCCCACTGAAAAAAACCCCTAAAAATCAGGAACATCGGACGATTGCTCCCACATTGAAAGTGCCAGCAACACAAGCTCTTGCTGCTGCTCACTGCCCATACCCAGCGCATCTACAGCACCACAGACATCGGGGCTCCGGGCTTTCCATGACCAACAGGGCTTAGACGTTTACCAGCAGCTGCACCTGGGCACCCACTGAAAAAAAACCTTGAAAAATCACGTATATCGGACGATTTCTCCCACACCGAAAGTGCCAGCCAGTCAGGCTCTTGCTGCTAATCACCGCCCATTCCCAGCGCATCTACAGCACCACAGACATTTGGGGTCCGGACTTTCCCTGACTAACAGCACTTCGACGTTTACCACCAGCTGAACATGGGTGCCCATTAAAAAAAAAACCCGAAAAAAACACAAACGTCGGACGATTGCTCCCACACCGAAAGTGCCAGCCAGTCAAGCTCTTGCTGCTCCTCACCTCCCATTCCCAGCGCATCTACAGCACCACAGACATCGGGGCTCTGGGCTTTCCCTGACAAACAGGGCTTCGACATTTACCACCAGCTGCACCTGGGCGCCCACTGAAATAAAACCCCGAAAAATCACGAACATCGGACGATTGCTCCCACACCAAAAGTGCCAGCAACTTAAACTCTTGCTGCTACTCACCGGACTTTGGCAGTGCATCTACAGCACCACAGACATCGGGGTTCTGCGCTTTCCCTGACCAACAGGGCTTCGACGTTTACCACCAGCTGAACCTGGGCGCCCGCTGAAAAAAATAAAAGAAAAATCACGAACGTCAGACGATTCCTCCCACAGCAAAAGTGCCAGCCAGTCAAGCTCTTGCTGCTCCTCCCCGGCCATTCCCAGCGCATCTACAGCGCCACAGACATCGCGGCTCCGGGCTTTCCCTGACCAACAGGGCTTCGACGTTTACCACCAGCTGCACCTGGTTGCCCACTGAAAAAAAAACCCTGAAAAATCAAAAACGTCGGACGATTGATCCCACACCGAAAGTGCCAGCCAGTCAAGCTCTTGCTGTTCCTCACCGGCCATTGGCAGCGCATCTACAGCACCACAGACATCGGGGCTCCGGGCTTTCCCTGACCAACAGGGCTTCGACTTTTACCACCAGCTGCACCTGGGCGCCCACTGAAAAGAACCCCGAAAAATCACGAACATCGGACGATTGCTCCCACACCGAAAATGCCAGCAACTCAAGCTCTTGCTGCTCCTCACCGGCCACTGGAAGCGCATCTACAGCACCACAGACATCGGGGCTCCGGGCTTTCCCTGACCAACAGGGCTTCGACGTTTACCACACGCTGCACATGGGCGCCCACTAAAAAAAATAAACGAAATATCACGAACATCAGAGTATTCCTGCCACACCTTAAATGCCAGCCAGTCAAGCTCATGCTGCTTCTCACCAGCCATTCCCAGCGCATCTACAGCACCACAGACATCGGGGCTCCGGGCTTTCCCTGACCAACAGGGCTTCGAAGTTTACCACCAGCTGCACCTGGGCGCCAACTGAAATAAAACCCCGAAAAATCACGAACGTCGGACAATTGCTCCCACAACGAAAGTGCCAGACAGTCAACCTCTAGCTGCTCCTCACCGGGCATTCCCAGCGCATCTACAGCACCACAGACATCGGGGCTCCGGGCTTTCCCTGACCAACAGGGCTTCGACATTTACCACCAGCTGCACCTGGTTATCCACTGAAAAAAAAACCCTAAAAAATCAAAAACGTCGGACAATTGCTCCCACACCAAAAGTGCCAGCCAGTCAAGCTCTTGCTGCTCCTCACCGGCCATTCCCAGCGCATCTACAGCACCACAGACATCAGGGCTCTGGACTTTCCCTGACGAACAGGGCTTCGACGTTTACCACCCGCTGCACCTGGGCTCCCACTGAAAAGAACCCCCGAAAAATCACGAACATCGGACGATTGCTCCCACACCAAAAGTGCCAGCCAGTCAAGCTCTTGCTGCTCCTCCCCGGCCATTGGCAGCGCATCTACAGCACCACAGATATCGGGGCTCCGAGCTTTCCCTGACCAAGAGGGCTTCGACGTTTACCACCAGCTGAACCTGGGCGCCCAGTGAATAAAAATCCCCAAAAATCACAAACGTCCGACGATTGCTCCCACACCCAACGTGCCAGACAGTCAAGCTCTTGCTGCTCCTCACCAGCCATTCCCAGCGCATCTACAGCACCACAGACATCGGGGCTCCGGGCATTCCCTGACCAACAGGGCTTCAACATTTACCACCAGCTGCACCTGGGCGCCCACTGAAATAAAACCCCGAAAAATCACGAACGTCGGACGATTGCTCCCACACAGAAAGTGCCAGCCAGTCAAGCTCATGCTGCTCCTCACCTCCCATTCCCAGCGCATCTACAGCACCACAGACATCGGGGCTCCGGGCTTTCCCTGACCAACAGGGCTTCGAAGTTTACCACCAGCTGCACCTGGGCGCCCACTGAAAAAAAATCCCGAAAAATCACGAACGTCGGACGATTCCTCCCACACCGAAAGTGTCAGCAACTCAAGCTCTTGCTGCTACTCACCGGACTTTGGCAGTGCATCTACAGCACCACAGACATCGGGGTTCTGCGCTTTCTTTGACCAACAGGGCTTCGACGTTTACCACCAGCTGAACCTGGGCACCCGCTGAGAAAAATAAAAGAAAAATCACGAACATCGGACGATTGTTCCCATAGCAAAAGTGCCAGCCAGTCAAGCTCTTGCTGCTCCTCACCGGCCATTCCCAGCCCATCTACAGCACCACAGACATCGGGGCTCCGGGCTTTCCCTGACCAACAGGGCTTCGACGTTTACCACCAGCTGCACCTGGACTCCCACTGAAAAAAAACCCTGAAAAATCAAAAACGTCGGATGATTGATCTCACACCGAAAGTGCCAGCAACTCAAGCTCTTGCTGCTACTCACCGGCCATTGGCAGCGTATCTACAGCACCACAGACATCGGGGCTCCGGGCTTTCCCTGACCAACAGGGCTTCGACGTTTACGACCCGCTGCACCTGGGCGCCCACTGAAAAAAAACCCCGAAAAATCACAAATGTCGGACGATTCCTGCCACACCGAAAGTGCCAGCAACTCAAGCTCTTGCTGCTCCTCACCTCCCATTCCCAGCGCATCTACAGCACCACAGACATCGGGGCTCTGGGCTTTCCCAGACAAACAGGGCTTCGACATTTACCACCAGCTGCACCTGGGCTCCCACTGAAAAGAACCCCGAAAAATCACAAACGTCGGACGATTGCTCCCACACCGAAAGTGCCAGCCAGTCAAGCTCTTGCTGCTCCTCACCGGCCATTGGCAGCGCATCTACAGCACCACAGACATCGGGGCTCCGGGCTTTCCCTGACCAACAGGGCTTTGACGTTTACCACCAGCGGCACCTGGGCGCCCACTGAAAAAAAACCCCGAAAAATCACAAATGTCGGACGATTCCTGCCACACCTTAAAGGCCAGCCTGTCAAGCTCTTGCTGCTCCTCACCGGCCATTGGCAGCGCATCTACAGCACCACAGACATCGGGGCTCCGGGCTTTCGCTGACAAACAGGGGTTCGACGTTTACCACCAGCTGCACATGGGCGCCCACTGAAAAAAAACCCCGAAAAATCACAAATGTTGGACGATTCCTGCCACACCTTAAATGCCAGCCTGTCAAGCTCTTGCTGCTCCTCACCGCCCATTCCCAGCGCATCTACAGCACCACAGACATCAGGGCTCCGAGCTTTCCCTGACCAACAGGGCTTTGACTGTTACCACCAGCTGCACCTGGGCTCCCACTGAAAAAAAACCCCGAATAATCACAAACGTCGGACGATTGCTCCCACACCAAAAGTGCCAGCCAGTCAAGCTCTTGCTGCTCCTCACCGGCCATTGGCAGCGCATCTACAGCACCACAGACATCGGCGTTCTCCGCTTTCCCTGACCAACAGGGCTTCGACGTTTACCACCAGCTGAACCTGGGCGCCCACTGAAAAAAATAAATGAAAAATCACGAACGTCGGACGATTGCTCCCACACCAAAAGTGCCAGCCAGTCAAGCTCTTGCTGCTCCTCACCGGCCATTCCCAGCGCATCTACAGCACCACAGATACCGGGGCTCCGGGCTTTCCCTGACCAACAGGGCTTCGACGTTTACCACCAGCTGCACCTGGGCGCCCACTGAAATAAAACCCCGAAAAATAACAAACGTCGGACGATTCCTCCCACACCGAAAGTGCCAGCAACTCAACCTCTTTGTGCTCCTCACCGGCCATTGGCAGCGCATCTACAGCACCACAGACATCGGGGCTCTGGGCTTTCCCTGACCAACAGGCCTTCGACGTTTACAACTAGCTGCACCAGGGCGCCCACTAAAAAGAACCCCGAAAAATCACGAACGTCGGACGATTGCTCCCACACCGAAAATGCCAGAAGCTCAAGCTCTTGCTGCTCCTCACCGGCCACTGGCAGCGCATCTACAGCACCACAGACATCGCGGCTCTGGGCTTTCCCTGACCAACAGGGCTTCGACGTTTACCACCAGCTGAACCTGGGCGCCCAGTGAATAAAAATCCCCAAAAATCACAAACGTCCGACGATTGCTCGCGCACCCAAAGTGCCAGACAGTCAAGCTCTTGCTGCTCCTCACCGGCCATGGGCAGCGCATCTACAGCACCACAGACATCGGGGCTCCGGGCTTTCCCTGACCAACAGGGCTTCGACGTTTACCACCAGCTGCACTTCGGCTCCCACTGAAAAAATACCCCGAAAAATCACGAACGTCGGACGATTGCTCCCACACCGAAAGTGCCAGCAACTCAAGCTCTTGCTGCTCCTCACCGGCCATTCCCAGCGCATCTACAGCACCACAGACATCGCGGCTCTGGGCTTTCCCTGACCAACAGGGCTTCGACATTTACCACCAGGTGCACCTGGGCGCCCACTGAAAAAAATAAACGAAAAATAACAAAAGTCGGACGATTGCTCCCACAGCGAAAGTGCCAGCCAGTCAAGCTCTTGCTGCTCCTCACCGGCCATTGGAGGCGCATCTACAGCACCACAGACATCGGGGCTCCGGGCTTTCCCTGACCAACAGGTCTTCGACGTTTACCACCCGCTGCACCTGGGCTCCCACTGAAAAGAACCCCGAAAAATCACAAACGTCGGACGATTGCTCCCACACCAAAAGTGCCAGCCAGTCAAGCTCTTCCTGCTCCTCACCGGCCATTGGAGGCGCATCTACAGCACCACAGACATCGGGGCTGCGGGCTTTCCCTGACTAACAGGGATTCGACGTTTACCACCCGCTGCACCTGGGCTCCCACTGAAAAGAACCCCGAAAAATCACGAACATCGGACGATTACTCCCACACCGAAAGTGCCAGCAACTCAAGCTCTTGCTGCTACTCACCGGCCATTCCCAGCGCATCTACAGCACCACAGATATCGGGGCTCCGGGCCTTCCCTGACCAACAGGGCTTCGACGTTTACCACCAGCTGCAGCTGGGCGCACACTGAAAAAAAACCCTGAAACATCAAAAACGTCGGACGATTGCTCCCACACCGAAAGTGCCAGCCTGTCAAGCTCTAGCTGCTCCTCACCAGCCATTCCCAGCGCATCTACAGCACCACAGACATCGGGGCTCCGGGCTTTCGCTGACCAACAGGGCTTCGACGTTTACCACCAGCTGCAGCTGGGCGCACACTGAAAAAAAACCCTGAAACATCAAAAACGTCGGACGATTGCTCCCACACCGAAAGTGCCAGCCTGTCAAGCTCTTGCTGCTCCTCACCAGCCATTCCCAGCGCATCTACAGCACCACAGACATCGGGGCTCCGGGCCTTCCCTGACCAACAGGGCTTCGACGTTTACCACCAGCTGCACCTGGGCTCCCACTGAAAAAAAACCCTGAAAAATCAAAAACGTCGGACGATTGCTCCCACACCGAAAGTACCAGCAACACAAGCTCTTGCTGCTCCTCACGGGCCATTCCCAGCGCATCTACAGCACAACAGACATCGGGGCTCCGGGCTTTCCCTGACCAACAGGGCTTAGACGTTTACCACCAGCTGAACCGGGGCGCCCAGTGAAATAAAACCCCGAAAAATCACGAACGTCGGACGATTGCTCCCACACCGAAAGTGCCAGCAACATAAGCTCTTGCTTCTCCTCACCGGCCATTCCCAGCCCATCTACAGCCCCACAGACATCGGGGCTCCGGGCTTTCCCTGATGAACAGGGCTTCGACGTTTACCACCCACTGCACCTGGGCGCCCACTGAAAAAAATAAACGAAAAATCACAAACGTCGGACAATTGCTCCCACACCGAAAGTGCCAGCCAGTCAAGCTCTTGCTGCTACTCACCTCCCATTCCCAGCGCATCTACAGCACCACAGACATCGGGGCTCCGGGCTTTCCCTGATGAACAGGGCTTCGACATTTACCACCAGCTGCACCTGGGCGCCCACTGAAATAAAACCCCGAAAAATAACAAACATCGGACGATTGCTCCCACACCAAAAGTGCCAGCCAGTCAAGCTCTTGCTGCTCCTCACCGGCCATTGGCAGCACATCTACAGCACCACAGACATCGGGGCTCCGAGCTTTCCCTGACCAACAGGGCTTCGACGTTTACCACTCGCTGAACCTGGGCACCCACTGAAAGTAAAACCCCGAAAAATCACGAACGTCGGACGATTGCTCCCACACCGAAAGTGCCAGCCTGTCAAGCTCTTGCTGCTCCTCACCGGCCATTGGCCGCGCATCTACAGCACGACAGACATCGGGGCTCCGGGCTTTCCCTGACCAACAGGGCTCAGAAGTTTACCACCAGCTGAACCTGGGCGCCCACTGAAAAAAAACCCTGAAAAATTAAAAACGACGGACGATTGCTCCCACACCGAAAGTGCCAGCCAGTCAAGCTCTTGCTGCTGCTCACCGGCCATTGGCAGCGCATGTACAGCACCACAGACATCGGGGCTCCGGGCTTTCCCTGACCAACAGGGCTTCGACGTTTACCACCAGGTGCACCTGCGCTCCCACTGAAAAAAAACCCCGAAAAATCACGAACGTCGGACGATTACTCCCACACCGAAAGTGCCAGCAACTCAAGCTCATGCTGCTTCTCACCGGACTTTGGCAGTGCATCTACAGCACCACAGACATCGGGGCTCCGGGCTTTCCCTGACCAACAGGGCTTCGATGTTTACCACCAGCTGCACCTGGGCGCCCACTGAAAAAAAACCCCGAAAAATCACAAACGTTGGACGATTCCTGCCACACCTTAAATGCCAGCCTGTCAAGCTCTTGCTGCTCCTCACCGCCCATTCCCAGCGCATCTACAGCACCACAGACATCAGGGCTCTGGACTTTCCCTGACGATCAGGGCTTCGACGTTTACCACCAGCTGAACCTGGGCGCCCACTGAAAAGAACCCCGAAAAATCACGAACGTCGGACAATTGCTCCCACACCAAAAGTGCCAGCAACACAAGCTCTTGCTGCTCCTCAGCGGCCATGGGCAGCGCATCTACAGCGCCACAGACATCGGGGCTCCGGGCTTTCCCTGACCAACAGGGCTTTGACTGTTACCACCAGCTGCACCTGGGCTCCCACTGAAAAAAAACCCCGAATAATCACAAACGTCGGACGATTGCTCCCACACCCAAAGTGCCAGCCAGTCAAGCTCTTGCTGCTCCTCACCGGCCATTCCCAGCGCATCTACAGCACCACAGACATCGGGGCTCTACGCTTTCCCTGACCAACAGGGCTTCGACGTTTACCACCCGCTGCACCTGGGTGCCGCCTGAAAAAAATAAATGAAAAATCACGAACGTCGGACGATTGCTCCCACACCAAAAGTGCCAGCCAGTCAAGCTCTTGCTGCTACTCACCGGACTTTGGCAGTGCATCTACAGCACCACAGACATCGGGGTTCTCCGCTTTCCCTGAACAACAGGGCTTCGACGTTTACCACCAGCTGCACCTGGGCGCCCACTGAAAAAAATAAATGAAAAATCACGAACGTCGGACGATTGCTCCCACACCAAAAGTGCCAGCCAGTCAAGCTCTTGCTGCTCCTCACCGGCCATTCCCAGCGCATCTACAGCACCACCGACACCGGGGCTCCGGGCTTTCCCTGACCAACAGGGCTTCGACGTTTACCACCAGCTGCACCTGGGCGCCCACCTAAAAAAAATCCCCAAAAATCACAAATGTCGGACGATTGCTCCCACACCTTAATTGTCATCGGGTCACGCTACTGATACTCCTCATGGGCCATTGCCAGCGCATCTACAGCCCCACAGACATCGGGGCTCCGGGCTTTCCCTGACCAACAGGGCTTAGAAGTTTACCACCAGCAGAACCTGGGCGCCCACTGAAAGTAAAACCCCGAAGAATCACGAACGTCGGACGATTATTCCCACAGCGAAAGTGCCAGCAACTCAAGTTCCTGCTGCTACTCACCGGACTTTGGCAGTGCATCTACAGCACCACAGACATCGGGGCTCCGGGCTTTCCCTGACCAACTGGGCTTCGACGTTTACCACCAGCTGAACCTGGGCGCCCACTGAAAAAAATAAACGAAAAATAACAAACGTCGGACGATTGGTCCCACAGCGAAAGTGCCAGCCAGTCAAGCTCTTGCTGCTACTCACCGCCCATTGGCAGCGCATCTACAGTACCACAGACATCGGGGCTCCGGGCTTTCCCTGACCAACAGGGCTTCGACATTTACCACCCGCTGCACCTGGTTGACCACTGAAAAAAAACCCTGAAAAATTAAAAACGTCGGACGATTGATCCCACACTGAAAGTGCCAGCAACTGAAGCTCTTGCTGCTCCTCACCGGCCATTGGCAGCGCATCTACAGCACCACAGACATCGCGGCTCTGGGCTTTCCCTGACCAACAGGACTTCGACATTTACCACCAGCTGCACCTAGTTGGCCACTGAAAAAAAACCCTGAAAAATCAAAAACGTCGGACAATTGATCCCACACCGAAAGTGCCAGCCAGTCAAGCTCTTGCAGTTCCTCACCGGCCACTGGCAGCTCATCTACAGCACCACAGACATCGGAGCTCCGGGCTTTCCCTGACCATCAGGGCTTCGACGTTTACCACTCGCTGCACCTGGGCTCCCACTGAAAAAAACCCCGAAAAATCACGAACGTCGGACGATTGCACCCAAACCGAAATTGCCAGCAACACAATCTCTTGCTGCTCCTCACCGGCCATTCCCAGCGCATCTACAGCACCACAGACATCGGGGCTCCGGGCTTTCCCTGACCAACAGGGCTTCGACGTTTACCACCAGCTGCACCTGGGTGCCGCCTGAAAAAAAAACTCCAACAATCACAAATGTCGGACGATTCCTGCCACACCTTAAATGCCAGCCTGTCAAGCTCTTGCTGCTACTCACCGGACATTCCCAGCGCATCTATAGCACCACAGACATCAGGGCTCTGGAATTTCCCTGACGAACAGGGCTTCGACGTTTACCACCAGCTGCACCTTGGCGCCCACTGAAAAAAAAACCGCAAAAATCACGAACGTCGGACGATTGCTCCCACACCGAAAGTGCCAGCAACTCAAGCTCTTGCTGCTCCTCACCGCCCATTCCCAGCGCATCTACAGCACCACAGACATCGGGGCTCCGGGCTTTCCCTGACCAACAGGGCTTCGACGTTTACCACCAGCTGCACCTGGGCGCCCACTGAAATAAAACCCCGAAAAATCACGAACGTCGGACGATTCCTCCCACACCGAAAGTGCCAGCAACTCAAGCTCTTGCTGCTACTCACCGGACTTTGGCAGTGCATCTACAGCACCACAGACATCGGGGTTCTGCGCTTTCCCTGAACAACAGGGCTTCGACGTTTACCACCAGCTGCACCTGGGTGCCCCCTGAAAAAAAAACCCCAAAAATCACAAATGTCAGACGATTCCTGCCACACCTTAAATGCCAGCCAGTCAAGCTCTTGCTGCTCCTCACCGTCCATTCCCAGCGCATCTACAGCACCACAGGTATCGGGGCTCCGAGCTTTCCCTGACCAACAGGGCTTCGACATTTACCACCAGCTGCACCTGGGCTCCCACTGAAATAAAACCCCGAAAAATCACGAACGTCGGACGATTGCTCCCACACCAAAAGTGCCAGCAACTCAAGCTCTTGCTGCTCCTCACCGGACTTTGGCAGTGCATCTACAGCACCACAGACATCGGGGCTCCGGGATTTCCCTGACCAACAGGGCTTCGACGTTTACCACCAGCTGAACCTGGGCGCCCACTGAAAAAAAACCCCGAAAAATCACGAACGTCGGACTATTGCTCCCACACCGAAAGTTCCAGCCAGTCAAGCTCTTGCTGCTCCTCACCGCCCATTCCCAGCGCATCTACAGCACCAAAGACATCGCGGCTCTGGGCTTTCCCTGACGAACCGGGCTTCGACATTTACCACCAGCTGCACCTGGGTGCCCCCTGAAAAAAAAAAACCAGAAATCACAAATGTCGGACGATTCCTGCCACACCTTAAATGCCAGCCTGTCAAGCTCTTGCTGCTACTCACCGGCCATTCCCAGCGCATCTACAGCACCACAGACACCGGGGCTCCGGGCTTTCCCTGACCAACAGGGCTTCGACATTTACCACCAGCTGCACCTAGTTGCCCACTGAAAAAAAACCCTGAAAAATGACTAACGTCGGACTATTGCTCCCACACCAAAAGTGCCAGCCTGTCAAGCTCTTGCTGCTCCTCACCGGCCATTCCCAGCGCATCTACAGCACCACAGACATCGGGGCTCCGGGCTTTCCCTGACCAACAGGGCTTAGAAGTTTACCACCAGCTGAACCTGGGCGCCCACTGAAATAAAACCCCGAAAAATCACGAACATCGGACGATTGCTCCCACACCCAAAGTGCCAGCCAGTCAAGCTCTTGCTGCTCCTCACCGCCCATTCCCAGCGCATCTACAGCACCACAGACATCGGGGCTCCGGGCTTTCCCTGACCAACAGGGCTTCGACGTTTACCACCAGCTGAACCTGGGCGCCCACTGAAAGTAAAACCCCAAAGAATCACGAACGTCGGACGATTGCTCCCACAACGAAAGTGCCAGCAACTCAAGCTCCTGCTGCTCCTCACCGGCCATTCCCAGCGCATCTACAGCACCACAGACATCGGGGCTCCGGGCTTTCCCTGACCAACTGGGCTTCGACGTTTACCACCCGCTGCACCTGGGCGCCCACTGAAAAAAATAAACGAAAAATCACAAACGTCGGACGATTGCTCCCACACCGAAAGTGCCAGCCAGTCAAGCTCTTGCTGCTCCTCACCGCCCATTGGCAGCGCATCTACAGCACCACAGACATCGGGGCTCCGGGCTTTCCCTGACCAACAGGGCTTCGACATTTACCACCAGCTGCACCTGGGCGCCCACTGAAAGTAAAACCCCGAAGAATCACGAACGTCGGACGATTGCTCGCACACCGAAAGTGCCAGCCAGTCAAGCTCTTGCTGCTCCTCACCGCCCATTGGCAGCGCATCTACAGCACCACAGACATCGGGGCTCCGGGCTTTCCCTGATGAACAGGGCTTCGACATTTACCATCAGCTGCACCTGGGCGCCCACTGAAAGTAAAACCCCGAAAAATCACGAACGTCGGACGATTCCTCCCACACCGAAAGTGCCAGCAACTCAAGCTCTTGCTGGTACTCACCGGACTTTGGCAGTGCATCTACAGCACCACAGACATCGGGGCTCCGGGCTTTCCCTGAACAACAGGGCTTCAACGTTTACCACCAGCTGCACCTGGGCGCCCACTGAAAAAAATAAACGAAAAATCACGAACATCGCACGATTGCTCCCACACCGAAAGTGCCAGCAAATCAAGCTCTTGCTGCTCCTCACCGGCCATTCCCAGCGCATCTACAGCACCACAGACATCGCGGCTCCGGGCTTTCCCTGACCAACAGGGCTTCGACATTTACCACCAGCTGCACCTGGTTACACACTGAAAAAAAACCCTGAAAAATCACAAACGTCGGACGATTGCTCCCACACCGAAAGTGCCAGCAACTCAAGCTCTTGCTGCTCCTCACCGGCCATTGGCAGCGCAACTACAGCACCACAGACATCGGGGCTCCGGGCTTTCCCTGACCAACAGGGCTTCGACATTTACCACCAGCTGCACCTGGTCACCCACTGAAATAAAACCCCCAAAAATCACGAACGTCGGACGATTGCTCCCACACCCAAAGTGCCAGCCAGTCAAGCTCTTGCTGCTCCTCACCGGCCATTCCCAGCGCATCTACAGCACCACAGACATCGTGGCTGCGGGCTTTCCCTGACCAACAGGGCTTCGACGTTTACCACCCGCTGCACCTGGGCGCCCACGGAAAAAAAACCCCGAAAAATCACGAACGTCGGACGATTCCTCCCACACCGAAAGTGCCAGCAACTCAAGCTCTTGCTGCTACTCACCGGACTTTGGCAGTGCATCTACAGCACCACAGACATCGGGGTTCTGCGCTTTCCCTGACCAACAGGGCTTCAACGTTTACCACCCGCTGCACCTGGGCGCCCACTGAAATAAAACCCCGAAAAATCACGAACGTCCGACGATTGCTCCCACACCCAAAGTTCCAGCAACTCAAGCTCTTGCTGCTACTCACCGGACTTTGGCAGTGCATCTACAGCACCACAGACATCGGGGCTCCGGGCTTTCCCTGACCAACAGGGCTTCGACATTTACCACCAGCTGCACCTGGGCGCCCACTGAAATAAAACCCCGAAAAATCACGAACGTCGGACGATTGCTCCCACACCGAAAGTGCCAGCAACTCAAGCTCTTGCTGCTACTCACCGGACTTTGGGAGTGCATCTACAGCACCACAGACATCGGGGTTCTACGCTTTCCCTGACCAAGAGGGCTTCGACATTTACCATCAGCTGCACCTGGGCGCCCACTGAAAAAAATAAACGAAAAATCATGAACATCGGACGATTGCTCCCACACCGAAAGTGCCAGCCAGTCAAGCTCTTGCTGCTCCTCACCGGCCATTCCCAGCGCATCTACAGCACCACAGACATCGGGGCTCTGCGCTTTCCCTGACCAACAGGGCTTCGACGTTTACCACCAGATGAACCTGGGCGCCCACTGAAAAAAATAAACGAAAAATCACGAACATCGGACGATTGCTCCCACACCGAAAGTGCCAGACAGTCAAGCTCTTGCTGCTACTCACCGGCCATTGGCAGCGCATCTACAGCACCACAGACATCGGGGCTCCGAGCTTTCCCTGACCAACAGGGCTTCAACGTTTACCACCAGCGGCACCTGGGCGCCCACTGAAATAAAACCCCGAAAAATCACGAACGTCGGACGATTGCTCCCACACCGAAAGTGCCAGCAACTCAAGCTCTTGGTGCTCCTCACCGGCCATTGGCAGCACATCTACAGCACCACAGACATCGGGGCTCCGGGCTTTCCCTGACCAACAGGCCTTCGACGTTTACCACCAGCTGAACCTGGGCGCCCACTGAAAAAAAACCCTGAAAAATGACGAACGTCGGACGATTGCTCCCACACCAAAAGTGCCAGACAGTCAAGCTCTAGCTGCTGAACACCGGCCATTCCCAGCGCATCTACAACACCACAGACATCGGGGCTCCGGGCTTTCCCTGACCAACAGGGCTTCGACATTTACCACCAGCTGCACCTGGGCGCCCACTGAAATAAAACCCCCAAAAATCACGAACGTCGGACGATTCCTCCCACACCGAAAGTGCCAGCCAGTCAAGCTCTTGCTGCTCCTCACCGGACTTTGGCAGTGCATCTACAGCACCACAGACATCGGGGCTCCGGGCTTTCCCTGACCAACAGGGCTCAGAAGTTTACCACCAGCTGAACCTGGGCCCCCACTGAAAAAAAACCCTGAAAAATCAAAAACGACGGACGATTGCTCCAACACCGAAAGTGCCAGCCTGTCAAGCTCTAGCTGCTCCTCACCAGCCATTCCCAGCGCATCTACAGCACCACAGATATCGGGGTTCTGCGCTTTCCCTGACCAACAGGGCTTCGACGTTTACCACCAGCTGCACCTGGGTGCCCACTGAAAAAAACCCCGAAAAATCACGAACGTCGGACAATTGCTCCCACACCAAAAGTGCCAGACAGTCAACCTCTTGCTGCTCCTCACCGGCCATTGGCAGCGCATCTACAGCACCACAGACATCGGGGCTCCGGGCGTTCCCTGACCAACAGGGCTTCGACGTTTACCACCAGCTGCACCTGGGTGCCCACTGAAAAAAACCCCGAAAAATCACGAACGTCGGACAATTGCTCCCACACCAGAAGTGCCAGCCAGTCAAGCTCTTGCTGCTCCTCACCGGCCATTGGCAGCGCATCTACAGCACCACAGACATCGCGGCTCTGGGCTTTCCCTGACCATCAGGGCTTCGACATTTACCACCAGCTGCACCTAGTTGGCCACTGAAAAAAAACCCTGAAAAATCAAAAACGTCGGACAATTGATCCAACACCGAAAGTGCCAGCCAGTCAAGGTCTTGCTGCTCCTCACCGGACTTTGGCAGTGCATCTACAGCACCACAGACATCGGAGCTCCGGGCTTTCCCTGACCAACAGGGCTTCGACGTTTACCACTCGCTGCACCTGGGCTCCCACTGAAAAGAACCCCGAAAAATCACGAACGTCGGACGATTGCTCCTACACCGAAAGTGCCAGCAACACAAGCTCTTTCTGCTCCTGACAGGCCATTCCCAGCGCATCTACAGCACCACAGACATCGGGGCTCCGGGCTTTCCCTGACCAACAGGGCTTCGACGTTTACCACCAGCTGAACCTGGGCGCCCACTGGAAAAAAAACCCGAAAAATCACGAACGTCGGACGATTGTTCCCACATTGAAAGTGCCAGCCAGTCAAGCTCTTGCTGCTCCTCACCGGCCATTCCCAGCGCATCTACAGCACCACAGATATCGGGGTTCTGCGCTTTCCCTGACCAACAGGGCTTCGACGTTTACCACCAGCTGAACCTGGGCGCCCGCTGAAAAAAATAAAAGAAAAATCACGAACATCGGACGATTGCTCCCACACCGAAAGTGCCAGACAGTCAAGCTCTTGCTGCTCCTCACCGGCCATTGGCAGCTCATCTACAGCACCACAGACATCGGGGCTCCGGGCTTTCCCTGACCAACAGGGCTTCGACGTTTACCACCAGCTGAACCTGGGCGCCCACTGAAAGTAAAACCCCGAAAAATCACGAACGTCGGACGATTGCTCCCACACCGAAAGTGCCAGCCAGTCAAGCTCTTGCTGCTCCTCACCGGCCATTCCCAGCGCATCTACAGCACCACAGATTTCGGGGTTCTGCGCTTTCCCTGACCAACAGGGCTTCGACGTTTACCACCAGCTGAACCTGGGCGCCCGCTGAAAAAAATAAAAGAAAAATCACGAACATCGGACGATTGCTCCCACACCGAAAGTGCCAGCCAGTCAAGCTCTTGCTGCTCCTCACCGGCCATTCCCAGCGCATCTACAACACCACAGACATCGGGGCTGTGGGCTTTCCCTGACCAACAGGGCTTCGACATTTACCACCAGCTGAACCTGGTTACCCACTGAAAAAAAACCCTGAAAAAGCAAAAACGTCGGACGATTGCTCCCACACCGAAAGTGCCAGCAACTCAAGCTCTTGCTGCTCCTCACCGGCCATTCCCAGCGCATCTACAGAACCACAGACATCGGGGTTCTGCGCTTTTCCTGACCAACAGGGCTTCGACGTTTACCACCAGCTGCACCTAGGCGCCCACTGAAAAAAATAAAAGAAAAATCACGAACATCGGACGATTGCTCCCACACCAAAAGTGCCAGCCAGTCAAGCTCTTGCTGCTCCTCACCGGCCATTCCCAGCGCATCTACAGCACCACAGACATCGGCGCTCCGGGCTTTCCCTGACCAACAGGGCTTCGACATTTACCACCAGCTGAACCTGGGCTCCCACTGAAATAAAACCCCCAAAAATCACGAACGTCGGACGATTTCTCCCACACCGAAAGTGCCAGCCAGTCAAGCTCTTGCTGCTCCTCACCGGACTTTGGCAGTGCATCTACAGCACCACAGACATCGGGGCTCCGGGCTTTCCCTGAGCAACAGGGCTTCGACATTTACCACCAGCTGCACCTGGGCGCCCACTGAAATAAAACCCCGAAAAATCACGAACGTCGGACGATTGCTCCCACAACGAAAGTGCCAGCAACTCAAGCTCTTGCTCCTACTCACCGGACTTTGGCAGCGCATCTACAGCACCACAGACATCGGGGCTCTGGGCTTTCCCTGACCAACAGGGCTTCGACGTTTACCACCAGCTGCACCTGGGCGCCCACTGAAAAAAAACCCCGAAAAATCACGAACGTCGGACGATTGTTCCCACACCGAAAGTGCCAGCAACACAAGCTCTTGCTGCTCCTCACCGGCCATTCCCAGCGCATCTACAGCACCACAGACATTGGGGCTCCGGGCTTTCCCTGACCAACAGGCCTTCGACATTTACCACCAGCTGCACCTGGTTACCCACTGAAAAAAAACCCTGAAAAATCAAAAACGTCGGACGATTGCTCCCACACCGAAAGTGCCAGCAACTCAAGCTCTTGCTGCTCCTCACCGGCCACTGGCAGCGCATCTACAGCACCACAGACATCGGGGCTCCGGGATTTCCCTGACCAACAGGCCTTCGACATTTACCACCAGCTGCACCTGGGCGCCCACTGAAATAAAACCCCGAAAAATCACGAACGTCGGACGATTGCTCCCACACTGAAAGTGCCAGCAACTCAAGCTCTTGCTGCTACTCACCGGCCATTCCCAGCGCATCTACAGCACCACAGACATCGGGGCTCCGGGCTTTCCCTGACCAACTGGGCTTCGACGTTTACAACCAGCTGAACCTGGGCGCCCACTGAAATAAAACCCCCAAAAATCACGAACGTCGGACGATTGCTCCCACACCAAAAGTGCCAGCCAGTCAAGCTCTTGCTGCTCCTCACCGGACTTTGGCAGCGCATCTACAGCACCACAGACATCGGGGCTCCGGGCTTTCCCTGACCAACAGGGCTTCGACGTTTACCACCAGCTGCACCTGGGCTCCCACTGAAAAAACACCCCGAATAATCACAAACATCGGACTATTGCTCCCACACCAAAAGTGCCAGACAGTCAACCTCTTGCTGCTCCTCACCGGCCATTGGCAGTGCATCTACAGCACCACAGACATCGGGGCTCCGGGCTTTCCCTGACCAACAGGGCTTCGACGTTTACCACCAGCTGAACCTGGGCGCCCACTGAAAAAAAACCCCGAAAAATCAAAAACGTCGGACGATTGCTCCCACACCAAAAGTGCCAGCAACTCAAGCTCTTGCTGCTCCTCACCGCCCATTCCCAGCGCATCTACAGCACCACAGACATCGCGGCTCTGGGCTTTCCCTGACGAACGGGGCTTGGACATTTACCACCAGCTGCACCTGGTTACCCACTGAAAAAAAACCCTGAAAAATCACAAATGTCGGACGATTCCTGCCACACCTTAAATGCCAGCCTATCAAGCTCTTGCTGCTACTCACCGGCCATTCCCAGCTCATCTACAGCACCACAGACATCGCGGCTCCGGGCTTTCCCTGACCAACTGGGCTTCGACGTTTACCACCCGATGCACCTGGGCGCCCACTGAAAAAAATAAACGAAAAATCACAAACGTCGGACGATTGCTCCCACACCGAAAGTGCCAGCCAGTCAAGCTCTTGCTGCTCCTCACCGGCCATTGGCAGCGCATCTACAGCACCACAGACATCGCGGCTCCGGGCTTTCCCTGACCAACAGGGCTTCGACATTTACCACCAGCTGCACCTGGGAGCCCACTGAAATAAAACCCCGAAAAATCACGAACGTCGGACGATTGCTCCCACAACGAAAGTGCCAGCCTGTCAAGGTCTTGCTGCTCCTCACCGGCCATTGGCAGCGCATCTACAGCACCACAGACATCGGAGCTCCGGGCTTTCCCTGACCAACAGGGCTTCGACGTTTACCACTCGCTGCACCTGGGCTCCCACTGAAAAGAACCCCGAAAAATCACGAACATCGGACGATTGCTCCCACACCGAAAGTGCCAGCAACACAAGCTCTTGCTGCTCCTCACCGCCCATTCCCAGCGCATCTACAGCACCACAGACATCGGGGCTCCGGGCTTTCCCTGACGAACAGGGCTTCGACGTTTACCACCAGCTGCACCTGGGCGCCCACTGAAAAAAATAAACGAAAAATCATGAACATCGGACGATTGCTCCCACACCGAAAGTGCCAGCAACTCAAGCTCTTGCTGCTACTCACCGCCCATTGGCAGGGCATCTACAGCACCACAGACATCGGGGCTCCGAGCTTTCCCTGACCAACAGGGCTTCGACGTTTACCACCAGCTGAACCTGGGCGCCCACTGAAAAAAACCCCAAAAATCACGAACGTCGGACGATTGCACCCACACCGAAAGTGCCAGACAGTCAAGCTCTTGCTGCTCCTCACCGGCCATTGGCAGCGCATCTACAGCACCACAGACATCGCGGCTCCGGGCTTTCCCTGACCAACAGGGCTTCGACGTTTACCACCCGCTGAACCTGGGCGCCCACTGAAAAAAATTAAAGAAAAATCACGAACGTCGGACGATTGCTCCCACAGCAAAAGTGCCAGCCAATGAAGCTCTTGCTGCTCCTCACCGGCCATTCCCAGCGCATCTACAGCACCACAGACATCGGGGCTCCGGGCTTTCCCTGACCATCAGGGCTTCGACATTTACCACCAGCTGCACCTCGGCTCCCACTGAAAAGAACCCCGAAAAATCACGAACGTCGGACGATTGCTCCCACACCAAAAGTGCCAGCCAGTCAACCTCTTGCTGCTCCTCACCGGCCATTGGCAGCGCATCTACAGCACCACAGACATCGGGGCTCCGGGCTTTCCCTGACCAACAGGGCTTCGACGTTTACCACCAGCTGAACCTGGGAGCCCAGTGAAATAAAACCCCGAAAAATCACGAACGTCGGACGATTCCTCCCACACCGAAAGTGCCAGCAACTCAAGCTCTTGCTGCTCCTCACCGGCCATTCCCAGCGCATCTACAGCACCACAGACATCGGGGCTCTGGGCTTTCCCTGACCAACAGGCCTTCGACGTTTACCACCAGCTGCACCTGGGCTCCCACTGAAAAGAACCCCGAAAAATCACGAACGTCGGACGATTGCTCCCACACCAAAAGTGCCAGCCAGTCAAGCTCTAGCTGCTGAACACCGGCCATTCCCAGCGCATCTACAGCACCACAGACATCGGGGCTCCGGGCTTTCCCTGACCAACTGGGCTTCGACGATTACCACCAGCTGAACCTGGGCGCCCACTGAAATAAAACCCCGAAAAATCACGAACGTCCAACGATTGCTCCCACACCCAAAGTGCCAGCCAGTCAAGCTCTTGCTGCTCCTCACCGCTCATTCCCAGCGCATCTACAGCACCACAGACATCCCGGCTCCGGGCTTTCCCTGACCAACAGGGCTTCGACGTTTACCACCAGCTGAACCTGGGCGCCCACTGGAAAAAAAACCCGAAAAATCACGAACGTCGGACGATTGCTCCCACAACGAAAGTGCCAGCAACTCAAGCTCTTCCTGCTCATCACCGGCCATTGGCAGCACATCTACAGCACCACAGACATCGGGGCTCCGGGCTTTCCCTGACCAACAGGGCTTCGACGTTTACCACCAGCTGAACCTGGGCGCCCACTGAAAAAAATAAACTAAAAATCACGAACATCGGACGATTGCTCCCACACCGAAAGTGCCAGACAGTCAAGCTCTTGCTGCTCCTCACCGGCCATTGGCAGCTCATCTACAGCATCACAGATATCGGGGCTCCGGGCTTTCCGTGACCAACAGGGCTTCGACGTTTACCACCAGCTGAACCTGGGCGCCCACTGAAAGTAAAACCCCGAAAAATCACGAACATCGGACGATTGCTCCCACACCGAAAGTGCCAGCAACACAAGCTCTTGCTGCTCCTCACCGCCCATTCCCAGCGCATCTACAGCACCACAGACATCGGGGCTCTGGGCTTTCCCTGACCAACAGGGCTTCGACGTTTACTACCAGCTGAACCTGGGCGCCCACTGAAAAAAAACCCCGAAAAATCACAAACGTCGGACGATTGCTCCCACACCGAAAGGCCCAGCCAGTCAAGCTCTTGCTGCTCCTCACCGGCCATTCCCAGCGCATCTACAGCACCACAGACATCGTGGCTCCGGGCTTTCCCTGACCAACTGGGCTTCGACGTTTACCACCAGCTGCACCTGGGCGCCCACTGAAATAAATCTCCGAAAAATCACGAACGTCAGACGATTGCTCCCACAACGAAAGTGCCAGCAACTCAAGCTCTTGCTGCTCCTCACCGGACTTTGGCAGTGCATCTACAGCACCACAGACATCGCGGCTCCGGGCTTTCCCTCACCAACAGGGCTTCGACATTTACCACCAGCTGCACCTGGTTACCCACTGAAAAAAAACCCTGAAAAATCAAAAACGTCAGACGATTGCTCCCACACTGAAAGTGCCAGCAACTCAAGCTCTTGCTGCTCCTCACCGGCCATTGGCAGCGCATCTACAGCACCACAGACATCGCGGCTCTGGGCTTTCCCTGACCAACAGGCCTTCGACATTAACCACCAGCTGCACCTAGTTGGCCACTGAAAAAAAACCCTGAAAAATCAAAAACGTCGGACAATTGATCCCACACCGAAAGTGCCAGCCAGTCAAGCTCTTGCAGTTCCTCACCGGCCACTGGCAGCTCATCTACAGCACCACAGACATCGGAGCTCCGGGCTTTCCCTGACCAACAGGCCTTCGACGTTTACCACCAGCTGCACCTGGGCTCCCACTGAAAAGAACCCCGAAAAATCACGAACGTCGGACGATTGCTCCCACAACGAAAGTGCCAGCAACTCAAGCTCTTGCTGCTACTCACCGGACTTTGGCAGTGCATCTACAGCACCACAGACATCGCGGCTCCGGGCTTTCCCTGACGAACAGGGCTTCGACGTTTACCACCAGCTGCACCTGGGCGCCCACTGAAAAAAATAAACGAAAAATCATGAATATCGGACGATTGCTCCCACACCGAAACTGCCAGCACCTCAAGCTCTTGCTGCTACTCACCAGACTTTGGCAGCGCATCTACAGCACCACAGACATCGGGGCTCCGAGCTTTCCCTGACCAACAGGGCTTCAACGTTTACCACCAGCTGCACCTGGGCGCCCACTGAAATAAAACTCCGAAAAATCACGAACGTCAGACGATTGCTCCCACAACGAAAGTGCCAGCAACTCAAGCTCTTGCTGCTACTCACCAGACTTTGGCAGTGCATCTACAGCACCACAGACATTGGGTTTCTGCGCTTTCCCTGACCAACAGGGCTTCGACATTTACCACCAGCTGAACCTGGGCGCCCACTGAAAAAAATAAACTAAAAATCACGAACATCGGACGATTATTCCCACACTGAAAGTGCCAGCAACTCAAGCTCTTGCTGCTCCTCACCGCCCATTGGCAGGGCATCTACAGCACCACAGACATCGGGGCTCCGGGCTTTCCCTGACCAACTGGGCTTCGACGTTTACCACCAGCTGAACCTGGGCGCCCACTGAAATAAAACCCCCAAAAATCACAAACGTCGGACTATTGCTCCCACAACGAAAGTGCCAGCCAGTCAAGCTCTTGCTGCTCCTCACCGGCCATTCCCAGCGCATCTACAGCACCACAGACATCGGGGCTCCGGGCTTTCCCTGACCAACAGGGCTTCGACATTTACCACCAGCTGCACCTGGGCGCCCAGTGAAAAAAAAACCCCAAAAATCACGAACGTCAGACGATTGCTCCCACATCGAAAGTGCCAGCATGTCAGCCTCTTGCTGCTCCTCACCGGCTATTGGCAGTGCATCTACAGCACCACAGACATCGGGGCTCCGGGCTTTCCCTGACCAACAGGGCTTCGACGTTTACCACCAGCTGCACCTGGTTACGCACTGAAAAAAAACCCTGAAAAATCAAAAACGTCGGACGATTGCTCCCACACCGAAAGTGCCAGCCAGTCAAGCTCTTGCTGCTCCTCACCGGCCATTCCCAGCGCATCTACAGCACCACAGACATCGGGGCTCTGGGCTTTCCCTGACGAACAGGGCTTCGACATTTACCACCAGCTGCACCTGGGCGCCCACTGAAAAAAAACCCCGAAAAATCACAAATGTCGGACGATTCCTGCCACACCTTAAATGCCAGCCTGTCAAGCTCTTGCTGCGCCTCACCGCCCATTCCCAGCGCATCTACAGCACCACAGACATCAGGGCTCTGGGCTTTCCCTGACGAACACGGCTTCGACGTTTACCACCCGCTGCACCTGGGCGCCCACTGAAAAAAATAAATGAAAAATCACAAACGTCGGACGATTGCTCCCACAACGAAAGTGCCAGCCAGTCAAGCTCTTGCTGCTCCTCACCAGACTTTGGCAGTGCATCTACAGCACCACAGACATTGGGGTTCTGCGCTTTCCCTGAACAACAGGGCTTCGACGTTTACCACCAGCTGAACCTGGGCGCCCACTGAAAAAAAACCCCGAAAAATCACGAACGTCGGACGATTGCTCCCACACCGAAAGTGCCAGACAGTTAAGCTCTTGCTGCTCCTCACCGGCCATTGGCAGCTCATCTACAGCATCACAGATATCGGGGCTGCGGGCTTTCCGTGACCAACAGGGCTTCGACGTTTACCACCAGCTGAACCTGGGCGCCCACTGAAAGTAAGACCCTAAAAAATCACGAACGTCGGACGATTGCTCCCACACCGAAAGTGCCAGCCAGTCAAGCCCTTGCTGCTCCTCACCGGCCATTCCCAGCGCATCTACAGCACCACAGACATCGCGGCTCCGGGCTTTCCCTGACCAACAGGGCTTCGACATTTACCACCAGCTGCACCTGGTTACCCACTGAAAAAAAACCCTGAAAAATCAAAAACGTCGGACGAATGCTCCCACACCAAAAGTGCCAGCAACTCAAGCTCTTGCTGCTCCTCACCGGCCATTCCCAGCGCATCTACAGCACCACAGACATCGGGGTTCTGGGCTTTCCCTGACCAACAGGGCTTCGACATTTACCACCAGGTGCACCTGGGCGCCCACTGAAAAAAATAAACGAAAAATCACAAACGTCGGACGATTGCTCCCACACCGAAAGTGCCAGCCAGTCAAGCTCTTGCTGCTCCTCACCGGCCATTGGCAGCGCATCTACAGCACCACAGACATCAGGGCTCTGGACTTTCCCTGACGAACACGGCTTTGACGTTTACCACCGGCTGCTCCTGGGCGCCCACTGAAAAGAACCCCCAAAAAATCACGAACATCGCACGATTGCTCCCACAACGAAAGTGCCAGCCTGTCAAGCTCTTGCTGCTCCTCAACTCCCATTCCCAGCGCATCTACAGCACCACAGACATCGGGGCTCTGGGCTTTCCCAGACAAACAGGGCTTCGACGTTTACCACCAGCTGAACCTGGGCGCCCACTGAAAGCAAAACCCCGAAAAATCACGAACATCGGACGATTGCTCCCACACCGAAAGTGCCAGCAACACAAGCTCTTGCTGCTCCTCACCGCCCATTCCCAGCGCATCTACAGCACCACAGACATCGGGGCTCTGGGCTTTCCCTGACCAACAGGGCTTCGACGTTTACTACCAGCTGAACCTGGGCGCCCACTGAAAAAAAACCCCGAAAAATCACAAACGTCGGACGATTGCTCCCACACCGAAAGGCCCAGCCAGTCAAGCTCTTGCTGCTCCTCACCGGCCATTCCCAGCGCATCTACAGCACCACAGACATCGCGGCTCCGGGCTTTCCCTGACCAACTGGGCTTCGACGTTTACCACCAGCTGCACCTGGGCGCCCACTGAAATAAATCTCCGAAAAATCACGAACGTCAGACGATTGCTCCCACAACGAAAGTGCCAGCAACTCAAGCTCTTGCTGCTCCTCACCGGACTTTGGCAGTGCATCTACAGCACCACAGACATCGCGGCTCCGGGCTTTCCCTCACCAACAGGGCTTCGACATTTACCACCAGCTGCACCTGGTTACCCACTGAAAAAAAACCCTGAAAAATCAAAAACGTCAGACGATTGCTCCCACACTGAAAGTGCCAGCAACTCAAGCTCTTGCTGCTCCTCACCGGCCATTGGCAGCGCATCTACAGCACCACAGACATCGCGGCTCTGGGCTTTCCCTGACCAACAGGCCTTCGACATTAACCACCAGCTGCACCTAGTTGGCCACTGAAAAAAAACCCTGAAAAATCAAAAACGTCGGACAATTGATCCCACACCGAAAGTGCCAGCCAGTCAAGCTCTTGCAGTTCCTCACCGGCCACTGGCAGCTCATCTACAGCACCACAGACATCGGAGCTCCGGGCTTTCCCTGACCAACAGGCCTTCGACGTTTACCACCAGCTGCACCTGGGCTCCCACTGAAAAGAACCCCGAAAAATCACGAACGTCGGACGATTGCTCCCACAACGAAAGTGCCAGCAACTCAAGCTCTTGCTGCTACTCACCGGACTTTGGCAGTGCATCTACAGCACCACAGACATCGCGGCTCCGGGCTTTCCCTGACGAACAGGGCTTCGACGTTTACCACCAGCTGCACCTGGGCGCCCACTGAAAAAAATAAACGAAAAATCATGAATATCGGACGATTGCTCCCACACCGAAACTGCCAGCACCTCAAGCTCTTGCTGCTACTCACCAGACTTTGGCAGCGCATCTACAGCACCACAGACATCGGGGCTCCGAGCTTTCCCTGACCAACAGGGCTTCAACGTTTACCACCAGCTGCACCTGGGCGCCCACTGAAATAAATCTCCGAAAAATCACGAACGTCAGACGATTGCTCCCACAACGAAAGTGCCAGCAACTCAAGCTCTTGCTGCTACTCACCAGACTTTGGCAGTGCATCTACAGCACCACAGACATTGGGTTTCTGCGCTTTCCCTGACCAACAGGGCTTCGACATTTACCACCAGCTGAACCTGGGCGCCCACTGAAAAAAATAAACTAAAAATCACGAACATCGGACGATTATTCCCACACTGAAAGTGCCAGCAACTCAAGCTCTTGCTGCTCCTCACCGCCCATTGGCAGGGCATCTACAGCACCACAGACATCGGGGCTCCGGGCTTTCCCTGACCAACTGGGCTTCGACGTTTACCACCAGCTGAACCTGGGCGCCCACTGAAATAAAACCCCCAAAAATCACAAACGTCGGACTATTGCTCCCACACTGAAAGTGCCAGCCAGTCAAGCTCTTGCTGCTCCTCACCGGCCATTCCCAGCGCATCTACAGCACCACAGACATCGGGGCTCCGGGCTTTCCCTGACCAACAGGGCTTCGACATTTACCACCAGCTGCACCTGGGCGCCCAGTGAAAAAAAAACCCCAAAAATCACGAACGTCAGACGATTGCTCCCACATCGAAAGTGCCAGCATGTCAGCCTCTTGCTGCTCCTCACCGGCTATTGGCAGTGCATCTACAGCACCACAGACATCGGGGCTCCGGGCTTTCCCTGACCAACAGGGCTTCGACGTTTACCACCAGCTGCACCTGGTTACGCACTGAAAAAAAACCCTGAAAAATCAAAAACGTCGGACGATTGCTCCCACACCGAAAGTGCCAGCCAGTCAAGCTCTTGCTGCTCCTCACCGGCCATTCCCAGTGCATCTACAGCACCACAGACATCGGGGCTCTGGGCTTTCCCTGACGAACAGGGCTTCGACATTTACCACCAGCTGCACCTGGGCGCCCACTGAAAAAAAACCCCGAAAAATCACAAATGTCGGACGATTCCTGCCACACCTTAAATGCCAGCCTGTCAAGCTCTTGCTGCGCCTCACCGCCCATTCCCAGCGCATCTACAGCACCACAGACATCAGGGCTCTGGGCTTTCCCTGACGAACACGGCTTCGACGTTTACCACCCGCTGCACCTGGGCGCCCACTGAAAAAAATAAATGAAAAATCACAAACGTCGGACGATTGCTCCCACAACGAAAGTGCCAGCCAGTCAAGCTCTTGCTGCTCCTCACCAGACTTTGGCAGTGCATCTACAGCACCACAGACATTGGGGTTCTGCGCTTTCCCTGAACAACAGGGCTTCGACGTTTACCACCAGCTGAACCTGGGCGCCCACTGAAAAAAAACCCCGAAAAATCACGAACGTCGGACGATTGCTCCCACACCGAAAGTGCCAGACAGTTAAGCTCTTGCTGCTCCTCACCGGCCATTGGCAGCTCATCTACAGCATCACAGATATCGGGGCTGCGGGCTTTCCGTGACCAACAGGGCTTCGACGTTTACCACCAGCTGAACCTGGGCGCCCACTGAAAGTAAGACCCTAAAAAATCACGAACGTCGGACGATTGCTCCCACACCGAAAGTGCCAGCCAGTCAAGCCCTTGCTGCTCCTCACCGGCCATTCCCAGCGCATCTACAGCACCACAGACATCGCGGCTCCGGGCTTTCCCTGACCAACAGGGCTTCGACATTTACCACCAGCTGCACCTGGTTACCCACTGAAAAAAAACCCTGAAAAATCAAAAACGTCGGACGATTGCTCCCACACCAAAAGTGCCAGCAACTCAAGCTCTTGCTGCTCCTCACCGGCCATTCCCAGCGCATCTACAGCACCACAGACATCGGGGCTCTGGGCTTTCCCTGACCAACAGGCCTTCGACGTTTACCACCAGCTGCACCTGGGCGCCCACTGAAAAAAATAAACGAAAAATCACAAACGTCGGACGATTGCTCCCACACCGAAAGTGCCAGCAACTCAAGCTCCTGCTGCTACTCACCGGACTTTGGCAGTGCATCTACAGCACCACAGACATCGGGGTTCTGGGCTTTCCCTGACCAACAGGGCTTCGACATTTACCACCAGGTGCACCTGGGCGCCCACTGAAAAAAATAAACGAAAAATCACAAACGTCGGACGATTGCTCCCACACCGAAAGTGCCAGCCAGTCAAGCTCTTGCTGCTCCTCACCGGCCATTGGCAGCGCATCTACAGCACCACAGACATCAGGGCTCTGGACTTTCCCTGACGAACACGGCTTTGACGTTTACCACCGGCTGCTCCTGGGCGCCCACTGAAAAGAACCCCCAAAAAATCACGAACATCGCACGATTGCTCCCACAACGAAAGTGCCAGCCTGTCAAGCTCTTGCTGCTCCTCAACTCCCATTCCCAGCGCATCTACAGCACCACAGACATCGGGGCTCTGGGCTTTCCCAGACAAACAGGGCTTCGACATTTACCACCAGCTGCACCTGGGCTCCCACTGAAAAGAACCCCGAAAAATCACGAACGTCGGACGATTGCTCCAACACCAAAAGTGCCAGTCAGTCAAGCTCTTACTGCTCCTAACCGGCCATTGGCAGCGCATCTACAGCACCACAGACATCGGGGCTCCGGGCTTTCCCTGACGAACCAGGCTTCGACGTTTACCACCAGCTGCACCTGGGTGCCCCCTGAAAAAAATAAACGAAGAATCAAGAACATCGGACGATTGCTCCCACACCGAAAGTGCCAGCCAGTCAAGCTCTTGCTGCTCCTCACCGGTCATTGGCAGCGCATCTACAGTACCACAGACATCGGGGCTCCGGGCTTTCCCTGACCAACAAGGCTTCGACGTTTACCACCAGCTGAACCTGGGCGCCCACTGAAAGTAAAACCCCGAAAAATCACGAACGTCGGACGATTGCTCCCACACCGAAAGTGCCAGCAACTCAAGCTCCTGCTGCTACTCACCGGACTTTGGCAGTGCATCTACAGCACCACAGACGTCGGGGTTCTGCGCTTTCCCTGACCAACAGGGCTTCGACATTTACCACCAGCTGAACCTGGGCGCCCACTGAAAAAAATAAACGAAAAATCACAAACGTCGGACGATTGCTCCCACACCGAAAGTGCCAGCCAGTCAAGCTCTTGCTGCTCCTCACCGGACTTTGGCAGCGCATCTACAGCACCACAGACATTTGGCCTCCTGGCATTCCCTGACCAACAGGGATTCGACGTTTACCACCAGCTGCACCTGGGCGCCCACTGAAAAAGAAAACCCAAAAATCACAAATGTCGGACGATTCCTGCCACACCTTAAATGCCAGCCTGTCAAGCTCTGGCTGCCCCTCACCGCCCATTCCCAGCGCATCTACAGCACCACAGACATCGCGGCTCCGGGCTTTCCCTGACCAACAGGGCTTCGACGTTTACCACCAGCTGAACCTGGGCTCCCACTGAAAAGAACCCCCGAAAAATCACGAACATCGGTCGATTGCTCCCACACCGAAAGTGCCAGCAACACAAGCTCTTGCTGCTCCTCACCGGCCGTTCCCAGCGCATCTACAGCACCACAGACATCGGGGCTCCGGGCTTTCCCTGACCAACAGGGCTTAGACGTTTACCACCAGCTGAACCTGGTTACCCACTGAAAAAAAACCCTGAAAAATCAAAAACGTCGGACGATTGCTCCCACACCAAAAGTGCCAGCAACACAAGCTCTTGCTGCTCCTCACCGCCCATTGGCAGCGCATCTACAGCACCACAGACATCACGGCTCCGGGCTTTCCCTGACCAACAGGGCTTCGACATTTACCACCAGCTGCACCTGGTTACCCACTGAAAAAAAACCCTGAAAAATCAAAAACGTCGGACGATTGCTCCCACACCAAAAGTGCCAGCCAGTCAAGCTCTTGCTGCTCCTCACCGGCCATGGGCAGTGAATCTACAGCACCACAGACATCCCGGCTCCGGGCTTTCCCTGACGAACAGGGCTTCGACATTTACCACCAGCTGCACCTGGGCGCCCACTGAAATAAATAAACGAAAAATCACAAACGTCGGACGATTGCTCCCACACCTGAAGTGCCAGCCAGTCAAGCTCTTGCTGCTCCTCACCGGCCATTGGCAGCGCATCTACAGCACCACAGACATCGGGGCTCCGGGCTTTCCCTGACCAACAGGGCTTCGACGTTTACCACCAGCTGCACCTCGGAGCCCGCTGAAAAAAACCCCGAAAAATCACAAACGTCGGACGATTGCTCCCACACCGAAAGTGCCAGCAACTCAAGCTCTTGCTGCTACTCACCGGACTTTGGCAGTGCATCTACAGCACCACAGACATCGGGGTCCTGCGCTTTCCCTGAACAACAGGGCTTCAACGTTTACCACGAGCTGCACCTGGGCGCCCGCTGAAAAAAACCCCGAAAAATCACAAACGTCGGACGATTGCTCCCACACCGAAAGTGCCAGCAACTCAAGCTCTTGCTGCTACTCACCGGACTTTGGCAGTGCATCTACAGCACCACAGACATCGGGGTTCTGCGCTTTCCCTGAACAACAGGGCTTCAACGTTTACCACCAGCTGCACCTGGGCGCCCACTGAAAAAAGTAAACGAAAAATCACGAACATCGGACGATTGCTCCCACACCTGAAGTGCCAGCCAGTCAAGCTCTTGCTGCTCCTCACCGGCCATTGGCAGCGCATCTACAGCACCACAGACATCGGGGCTCCGGGCTTTCCCTGACCAACAGGGCTTCGACGTTTACCACCAGCTGCACCTCGGAGCCCGCTGAAAAAAACCCCGAAAAATCACAAACGTCGCACGATTGCTCCCACACCGAAAGTGCCAGCCAGTCAAGCTCTTGCTGCTCCTCACCGGCCATGGGCAGCGCATCGACAGCACCACAGACATCGGGGCTCCGGGCTTTCCCTGACCAACCGGGCTTCGACATTTACCACCAGCTGCACCTGGGTGCCCCCTGAAAAAAAAAACCCCAAAAATCACAAATATCGGACGATTTCTGCCACACCTTAAATGCCAGCCTGTCAAGCTCTTGCTGCTCCTCACCGGCCATTGGCAGCGCATCTAAAGCACCACAGACATCGGGGCTCCGGGCTTTCCCAGACCAACAGGGCTTCGACATTTACCACCAGCTGCACCTGGGCGCCCACTGAAATTAAAACCACGAAAAATCACGAACGTCGGACGATTGCTCCCACACCAAAAGTCCCAGTCAGTCAAGCTCTTGCTGCTACTCACGGGCCATGGGCAGCGCATCTACAGCACCACAGACATCGTGGCTCCGGGCTTTCCCTGACCAACAGGGCTTCGACATTTACCACCAGCTGCACCTGGGTGCCCCCTGAAAAAAAAACCCCAAAAATCACAAATGTCGGACGATTCCTGTCACACCTTAAATGCCAGCCTGTCAAGCTCTTGCTGCTCCTCACCCGCCATTGGAGGCGCATCTACAGCACCACAGACATCGGGGCTCCGGGCTTTCCCTGACCAACAGGGCTTCAACGTTTACCACCAGCTGCACCTGGGCGCCCACTGAAAAAAATAAACGAAAAATCACGAACATCGCACGATTGCTCCCACACCGAAAGTGCCAGCAACTCAAGCTCTTGCTGCTACTCACCTCCCATTCCCAGCGCATCTACAGCACCACAGACATCGGGGCTCCGGGCTTTCCCTGACGAACAGGGCTTCGACGTTTACCACCAGCTGAACCTGGGCGCGCACTGGAAAAAAAACCCGAAAAATCACGAACGTCGGACGATTGCTCCCACACCAAAAGTGCCAGCCAGTCAAGCTCTTGCTGCTATTCACCGGCCATTGGCAGCGCATCTACAGCACCACAGACATCGGGGCTCCGGGCTTTCCCTGACCAACAGGGCTTCGACGTTTACCACCCGCTGCACCTGGGCTCCCACTGAAAAGAACACCGAAAAATCACAAACGTCGGACGATTGCTCCCACACCGAAAGTGCCAGCCAGTCAAGCTCTTGCTGCTCCTCACCGCCCATTGGCAGCGCATCTACAGCACCACAGACATCGGAGCTCCGGGCTTTCCATGACGAACCAGGCTTCGACATTTACCACCAGCTGCACCTGGGCTCCCACTGAAAAGAACCCCCGAAAAATCACGAACATCGGACGATTGCTCCCACACCGAAAGTGCCAGCAACACAAGCTCTTGCTGCTCCTCACCGGCCGTTCCCAGCACATCTACAGCACCACAGACATCGGGGCTCCGGGCTTTCCCTGACCAACAGGGCTTCGACGTTTACCACCAGCTGAACCTGGGTGCCCACTGAAAAAAATAAACGAAAAATCACGAAGATCAGACGATTGATCCCACAACGAAAGTGCCAGCCAGTCAAGCTCTTGCTGCTCCTCACCGCCCATTCCCAGCGCATCTACAGCACCACAGACATCGGGGCTCCGGGCTTTCCCTGACCAACAGGGCTTCGACATTTACCACCAGCTGCACCTGGGCGCACACTGAAATAAAACCCCGAAAAATCACGAACGTCGGACGATTGCTCCCACAACGAAAGTGCCAGGAACTCAAGCTCTTGCTGCTACTCACCGCCCATTGGCAGCGCATCTACAGCACCACAGACATCGGGGCTCCGGGCTTTCCCTGACCAACAGGGCTTCGACGTTTACCACCAGCTGAACCTGGGCGCCCACTGAAAAAAAACCCCGAAAAATCACGAACGTCGGACGATTGCTCCAACACCGAAAGTGCCAGCCTGTCAAGCTGTAGCTACTCCTCACCAGCCATTGCCAGCGCATCTACAGCACCACTGACATCGGGGCTCTGGACTTTCCTTGACGAACAGGGCTTCGACGTTTACCACCAGCTGCACCTGGGCGCCCACTGAAAAGAACCCCCAAAAAATCACGAACATCGGTCGATTGCTCACACACCGAAAGTGCCAGCAACACAAGTTCTTGCTGCTTCTCACCGGCCATTCCCAGCGCATCTACAGCACCACAGACATCGGGGCTCCGGGCTTTCCCTGACCAACAGGGCTTCGACGTTTACCACCAGCTGCAACTGGGCGCCAACTGAAATAAAACCCCGAAAAATCACGAACGTCGGACGATTCCTCCCACACCGAAAGTGCCAGCAACTCAAGCTCTTGCTGCTACACACCGGACTTTGGCAGTGCATCTACAGCACCACAGACATCGGGGTTCTGCGCTTTCCCTGAACAACAGGGCTTCGACGTTTACCACCAGCTGCACCTGGGTGCCCACTGAAAAAAACCGCGAAAAATCACAAACGTCGGACTATTGCTCCCACACTGAAAGTGCCAGCCAGTCAAGCTCTTGCTGCTCCTCACCGGCCATTGGCAGCGCATCTACAGCACCACAGACATCGCGGCTCCGGGCTTTCCCTGACCAACAGGGCTTCGACATTTACCACCAGCTGCACCTAGTTGGCCACTGAAAAAAAACCCTGAAAAATCGAAAACGTCGGACAATTGATCCCACACCCAAAGTGCCAGCCAGTCAAGCTCTTGCAGTTCCTCACCGGCCACTGGCAGCTCATGTACAGCACTACAGACATCGGAGCTCCGGGCTTTCCCTGACCAACAGGGCTTCGACGTTTACCACTCGCTGCACCTAGGCTCCCACTGAATAGAACCCCGAAATATCACGAACGTCGGACGATTGCACCCACACCGAAAGTGCCAGTAACACAAGCTCTTGCTGCTCCTCACCGGCCATTCCCAGCGCATCTACAGCACCACAGACATCGGGGCTCCGGGCTTTCCCTGACCAACAGGGCTTCGATGTTTACCACCAGCTGCACCTGGGCGCCCACTGAAATAAAACCCTGAAAAATCACGAACGTCGGACGATTGCTCCCACACTAAAAGTGCCAGCCAGTCAAGCTCTTGCTGCTACTCACCGGACATTGGCAGTGCATCTACAGCACCACAGACATCGGGGTTCTACGCTTTCCCTGACCAAGAGGGCTTCGACATTTACCATAACCTGCACCTGGGTGCCCACTGAAAAAAACCCCGAAAAATCACAAACGTCGGACTATTGCTCCCACACTGAAAGTGCCAGCCAGTCAAGCTCTTGCTGCTCCTCACCGGCCATTGGCAGCGCATCTACAGCACCACAGACATCGGGGTTCTGCGCGTTCCCTAACCAACAGGGCTTCGACGTTTACCACCAGCTGAACCTGGGCGCCCACTGAAAAAAATAAAAGAAAAATCACGAACATCGGACAATTGCTCCCACACCAAAAGTGCCAGCCAGTCAAGCTCTTGCTGCTCCTCACCGGCCATTCCCAGCGCATCTACAGCACCACAGACATCGGGGCTCCAGGCTTTCCCTGACCAACAGGGCTTCGACGTTTACCACTCGCTGCACCTGGGCTCCCACTGAAAAGAACCCCGAAAAATCACGAACGTCGGACGATTGCACCCACACCGAAAGTGCCAGCAACACAAGCTCCTGCTGTTCCTCACCGGACTTTGGCAGCGCATCTACAGCACCACAGACATCGGGGCTCCGGGCTTTCCCTGACCAACAGGGCTTCGACGTTTACCACCAGCTGCACCTGGGCGCCCACTGAAAAAAATAAACGAAAAATCACGAACGTCGGACGATTGCTCCCACAACGAAAGTGCCAGCCAGTCAAGCTCTTGCTGCTCCTCCCCGGCCACTCCCAGTGCATCTACAGCACCACAGACATCGGGGCTCTGGGCTTTCCCTGACGAACAGGGCTTCAACGTTTACCACCAGCTGCACCTGGGCGCCCACTGAAAAAAACCCCAAAAATCACGAACGTCGGACGATTGCTCCCACACCGAAAGTGCCAGCATGTCAGCCTCTTGCTGCTCCTCACCGACCATTGGCAGCGCATCTACAGCACCACAGACATCGGGGCTCCGGGCTTTCCCTGACCAACAGGGCTTCAACGTTTACCACCAGCTGCACCTGGGCGCCCACTGAAAAAAACCCCAAAAATCACGAACGTCAGACGATTGCTCCCACAACGAAAGTGCCAGCAACTCAAGCTCTTGCTGCTACTCACCAGACTTTGGCAGTGCATCTACAGCACCACATACATTGGGGTTCTGCGCTTTCCCTGACCAACAGGGCTTCGACGTTTACCACCAGCTGAACCTGGGCGCCCACTGAAAAAAATAAACTAAAAATCACGAACATCGGACGATTGCTCCCACACCGAAAGTGCCAGACAGTCAAGCTCTTGCTGCTCCTCACCGGCCATTCCCAGCGCATCTACAGCATCACAGATATCGGGGCTCCGGGCTTTCCGTGACCAACAGGGCTTCGACGTTTACCACCAGCTGAACCTGGGCGCCCACTGAAAGTAAAACCCCGAAAAATCACGAACATCGGACGATTGCTCCCACACCGAAAGTGCCAGCAACACAAGCTCTTGCTGCTCCTCACCGGCCATTCCCAGCGCATGTACAGCACCACAGACATCGGGGCTCTGAGCTTTCCCTGACCAACAGGGCTTCGACGTTTACCACCAGTTGAACCTGGGCGCCCACTGAAAAAAATAAACGAAAAATCATGAACATCGGACGATTGCTCCCACACCGAAAGTGCCAGCCTGTCAAGCTCTTGCTGCTCCTCACCGGCCATTCCCAGCGCATCTACAGCACCACAGACATCGGGGCTCCGGGCTTTCCCTGACCAACAGGGCTTCGACGTTTACCACTCGCTGCAGCTGGGCTCCCACTGAAAAGAACCCCGAAAAATCACGAACGTCGGACGATTGCTCCCACACCAAAAGTGCCAGCCAGTCAAGCTATGCTGCTCCTCACCAGCCATTCCCAGCGCATCTACAGCACCACAGACATCGGGGCTCCGGGCTTTCCCTGACCAACAGGGCTTCGACATTTACCACCAGCTGCACCTGGGTGCCCCCTGAAAAAAAAACCCCAAAAATCACGAACGTCGGACGATTCCTGCCACACCTTAAATGCCAGCCTGTCATGCTCTTGCTGCTCCTCACCGGCCATTCCCAACGCATCTACAGCACCACAGACATCGGGGCTGTGGGCTTTCCCTGACCATCAGGGCTTCGACATTTACCACCAGCTGCACCTGGGCGCCCACTGAAATAAATAAACGAAAAATCACAAACGTCGAACGATTGCTCCCACAACGAAAGTGCCAGCAACTCAAGCTCTTGCTGCTCCTCACCGGAGAGTGGCAGCGCATCTACAGCACCACAGACATCGGGGCTCCGGGCTTTCCCTGACCAACAGGGCTTCGACGTTTACCACCAGCTGCACGTGGGCGCCCACTGAAAAAAATAAACGAAAAATCATGAATATCGGACGATTGCTCCCACACCGAAACTGCGAGCAACTCAAGCTCTTGCTGCTACTCACCGCCCATTGGCAGGGCATCTACAGCACCACAGACATCGGGGCTCCGGGCTTTCCCTGACCAACAGGGCTTCAACGTTTACCACCAGCTGCACCTGGGCGCCCACTGAAAGTAAAACCCCGAAAAATCACGAACATCGGACGATTGCTCCCACACCGAAAGTGCCAGCAACACAAGCTCTTGCTGCTCCTCACCGCCCATTCCCAGCGCATCTACAGCACCACAGACATCGCGGCTCCGGGCTTTCCCTCACCAACAGGGCTTGGACATTTACCACCAGCTGCACCTAGTTGGTCACTGAAAAAAAACCCTGAAAAATCAAAAACGTCGGACAATTGATCCCACACCGAAAGTGCCAGCCAGTCAAGCTCTTGCTGCTCCTCACCGGCCATTCCCAGCGCATCTACAGCACCACAGACATCGGAGCTCCGGGCTTTCCCTGACCAACAGGGCTTCGACGTTTACCACTCGCTGCACCTGGGCTCCCACTGAAAAAAACCCCGAAAAATCACGAACGTCGGACGATTGCACCCAAACCGAAATTGCCAGCAACACAATCTCTTGCTGCTCCTCACCGGCCATTCCCAGCGCATCTACAGCACCACAGACATCGGGGCTCCGGGCTTTCCCTGACCAACAGGGCTTCGACGTTTACCACCAGCTGAACCTGGGCGCCCACTGGAAAAAAAACCCAAAAAATCACGAACGTCGGACGATTGTTCCCACATTGAAAGTGCCAGCCAGTCAAGCTCTTGCTGCTCCTCACCGGGCACTGGCAGCGCATCTACAGCACCACAGACATCGGGACTCCGGGCTTTCCCTGACCAACTGGGCTTCGACGTTTACCACCAGCTGCACCTGGGCGCCCACTGAAAAAAATAAACGAAAAATCACGAACATCGGACGATTGCTCCCACACCAAAAGTGCCAGCCTGTCAAGCTCTTGCTGCTACTCACCGGCCATTGGCAGGGAATCTACAGCACCACAGACATCGGGGCTCCGAGCTTTCCCTGACCAACAGGGCTTCAACGTTTACCACCAGCTGCACCTGGGCGCCCACTGAAATAAAACCCCGAAAAATCACGAACGTCCGACGATTGCTCCCACACTGAAAGTGCCAGCAACTCAAGCTCTTGCTGCTACTCACCTCCCATTCCCAGCGCATCTACAACACCACAGACATCGGGGCTCCGGGCTTTCCCTGACCAACTGGGCTTCGACGTTTACCACCAGCTGAACCTGGGCGCCCACTGAAATAAAACCCCCAAAAAACACAAACGTCGGACTATTGCTCCCACACTGAAAGTGCCAGCAACTCAAGCTCTTGCTGCTCCTCACCGCCCATTCCGAACGCATCTACAGCACCACAGACATCGGGGCTCCGGGCTTTCCCTGACCAACAGGGCTTCGACGTTTACCACCCGCTGCACCTGGGCGCCCACTGAAAAAAATAAACGAAAAATCACAAACGTCGGACGATTGCTCCCACACCGAAAGTGCCAGCAACTCAAGCTCTTGCTGCTCCTCACCGCCCATTCCCAGCGCATCTACAGCACCACAGACATCGGGGCTCCGGGCTTTCCCTGACCAACAGGGCTTCGACATTTACCACCAGCTGCACGTGGGCGCCCACTGAAAAAAATAAACGAAAAATCACGAACATCGCACGATTGCTCCCACACCGAAAGTGCCAGCCAGTCAAGCTCTTGCTGCTCATCACCGGCCATTCCCAGCGCATCTACAGCACCACAGACATCGGGGCTCCGGGCTTTCCCTGACCAACAGGGCTTCGACATTTACCACCAGCTGCACCTGGGCGCCCACTGAAATAAAACCCCGAAAAATCTCGAACGTCGGACGATTGCTCCCACACCAAAAGTGCCAGCCAGTCAAGCTCTTGCTGCTCCTCACCGGACAGTGGCAGTGCATCTACAGCACCACAGACATCCCGGCTCCGGGCTTTCCCTGACCAACAGGGCTTCAACGTTTACCACCAGCTGCAACTGGGCGCCCACTGAAAAAAATAAACGAAAAATCACGAACATCGCACGATTGCTCCCACACCGAAAGTGCCAGCCAGTCAAGCTCTTGCTGCTCATCACCGGCCATTCCCAGCGCATCTACAGCACCACAGACATCGGGGCTCCGGGCTTTCCCTGACCAACAGGGCTTCGACGTTTACCACCAGCTGCACCTGGGTGCCGCCTGAAAAAAAAACTCCAAAAATCACAAATGTCGGACGATTCCTGCCACACCTTAAATGCCAGCCTGTCAAGCTCTTGCTGCTACTCACCGGACATTCCCAGCGCATCTATAGCACCACAGACATCAGGGCTCTGGAATTTCCCTGACGAACAGGGCTTCGACGTTTACCACCAGCTGCACCTGGGCGCCCACTGAAAAAAAAACCGCAAAAATCACGAACGTCGGACGATTGCACCCACAACGAAAGTGCTAGCATGTGAGCCTCTTGCTGCTCCTCACCGGCTATTGGCAGCGCATCTACAACACCACAGACATCGGGGCTCTGCGCTTTCCCTGACCAACAGGCCTTCGACGTTTACCACCAGTTGAACCTGGGCGCCCACTGAAAAAAATAAACGAAAAATCACGAACGTCGGACGATTGCTCCCACACCGAAAGTGCCAGCAAGTCAAGCTCTTCCTGCTCCTCATCGCCCATTGGCAGCGCATCTACAGCACCACAGACATCGGGGCTCCGGGCTTTCCCTGACGAACCGGGCTTCGACATTTACCACCAGCTGCACCTGGGTGCCCCCTGAAAAAAAAACCCCAAAAAACACAAATGTCGGACGATTGCTCCCACACCGAAAGTGCCAGCCTGTCAAGCTCTTGCTGCTCCTCACCGCCCATTCCCAGCGCATCTACAGCACCACAGACATCGGGGCTCCGGGCTTTCCCTGACCAACAGGGCTTCGACGTTTACCACTCGCTGCAGCTGGGCTCCCACTGAAAAGAACCCCGAAAAATCACGAACGTCGGACGATTGCTCCCACACCGAAAGTGCCAGCCTGTCAAGCTCTTGCTGCTCCTCACCGGACTTTGGCAGTGCATCTACAGCACCACAGACATCGGGGCTCCGGGCTTTCCCTGACCAACAGGGCTTCGACATTTACCACCAGCTGCACCTGGGTGCCCCCTGAAAAAAAAACCCCAAAAATCACGAACGTCGGACGATTCCTGCCACACCTTAAATGCCAGCCTGTCAAGCTCTTGCTGCTCCTCACCGGCCATTCCCAACGCATCTACAGCACCACAGACATCGGGGCTGTGGGCTTTCCCTGACCAACAGGCCTTCGATGATTACCACCTATTGAACCTGGGCGCCCAGTGAATAAAAATCCCCAAAAATCACAAACGTCCGACGATTGCTCCCACACTGAAAGTGCCAGCAACTCAAGCTCCTGCTGCTCCTCACCGCCCATTCCCAGCGCATCTACAGCACCACAGACATCGGGGCTCCGGGCTTTCCCTGACCAACACGGCTTCGACATTTACCACCAGCTGCACCTGTGCACCCACTGAAAGTAAAACCCCGAAAAATCACGAACGTCGGACGATTGCTCCCACACCAAAAGTGCCAGCCAGTCAAGCTCTTGCTGCTCCTCACCGGAGAGTGGCAGTGCATCTACAGCACCACAGACATCGGGGCTCCGGGCTTTCCCTGACCAACAGGGCTTCGACGTTTACCACTCGCTGAACCTGGGCTCCCACTGAAAAGAACCCCAAAAAATCACGAACGTCGGACGATTGCTCCCACACCAAAAGTGCCAGACAGTCAAGCTCTAGCTGCTGAACACCGGCCATTCCCAGCGCATCTACAGCACCACAGACATCGGGGCTCCGGGCTTTCCCTGACCAACAGGGCTTCGACGTTTACCACCAGCTGCACCTGGGCGCCCACTGAAATAAAACCCCGAAAAATCACGAACGTCCGACGATTGCTCCCACACCCAAAGTGCCAGCAACTCAAGCTCTTGCTGCTACTCACCGGCCATTCCCAGTGCATCTACAGCACCACAGACATCGGGGTTCTGCGCTTTCCCTGAACAACAGGGCTTCGACATTTACCACCAGCTGCACCTAGGTGCCCCCTGAAAAAAAAACCCCAAAAATCACAAATGTCAGACGATTCCTGCCACACCTTAAATGCCAGCCTGTCAAGCTCTTGCTGCTACTTACCGGCCATTCCCAGCGCATCTACAGCACCACAGACATCAGGGCTCTGGACTTTCCCTGACGAACAGGGCTTCGACGTTTACCACCAGCTGCACCTGGTTACCCACTGAAAAAAAACCCTGAAAAATCACGAACGTCGGACGATTGCTCCCACACCAAAAGTGCCAGCCAGCCAAGCTCTTGCTGCTACTCACCGCCCATTGGCAGCGCATCTACAGCACCACAGGTATCGGGGCTCCGAGCTTTCCCTGACCAACAGGGCTTCGACGTTTACCACCAGCTGAACCTGGGCGCCCACTGAAATAAAACCCCGAAAAATCACGAACGTCGGACGATTGCTCCCACACCAAAAGTGCCAGCAACACAAGCTCTTGCTGCTCCTCAGCGGCCATTCCCAGCGCATCTACAGCACCACAGACATCGGGGCTCTACGCTTTCCCTGACCAACAGGGCTTCGACGTTTACCACCAGCTGAACCTGGGCGCCCACTGAAATAAAACCCCGAAAAATCACGAACGTCGGACGATTGCTCCCACACCGAAAGTGCCAGCAACTCAAGCTCTTGCTGCTACTCACCGGACTTTGGCAGTGCATCTACAGCACCACAGACATCGGGGTTCTCCGCTTTCCCTGAACAACAGGGCTTCGACGTTTACCACCAGCTGCACCTGGGCGCCCACTGAAAAAAATAAATGAAAAATCACGAACGTCGGACGATTGCTCCCACACCAAAAGTGCCAGCCAGTCAAGCTCTTGCTGCTCCTCACCGGCCATTCCCAGCGCATCTACAGCACCACCGACACCGGGGCTCCGGGCGTTCCCTGACCAACAGGGCTTAGAAGTTTACCACCAGCTGAACCTGGGCGCCCACTGAAATAAAAGCCCGAAAAATCACGAACGTCGGACGATTGCTCCCACACCGAAAGTGCCAGCCAGTCAAGCTCTTGCTGCTCCTGACCGGACTTTGGCAGCGCATCTACAGCACCACAGACATCGGGGTTCTGCGCTTTCCCTGACCAACAGGGCTTTGACGTTTACCACTAGCTGAACCTGGGCGCCCCCTGAAAAAAAACCCTGAAAAATGACGAACGTCGGACGATTGCTCCCACACCAAAAGTGCCAGCCAGTCAAGCTCTTGCTGCTCCTCACCGGACAGTGGCAGTGCATCTACAGCACCACAGACATCGGGGCTCCGGGCTTTCCCTGACCATCAGGGCTTCGACATTTACCACCAGCTGCACCTGGGCTCCCACTGAAAAGAACCCCGAAAAATCACGAACGTCCGACGATTGCTCCCACACCAGAAGTGCCAGACAGTCAAGCTCTAGCTGCTGAACACCGGCCATTCCCAGCGCATCTACAGCACCACAGACATCGGGGCTCCGGGCTTTCCCTGACCAACAGGGCTTCGACGTTTACCACCAGCTGCACCTGGGCGCCCACTGAAAAAAAACCCTGAAAAATGACGAACGTCGGACGATTGCTCCCACACCAAAAGTGCCAGCCAGTCAAGCTCTTGCTGCTCCTCACCTCCCATTCCCAGCGCATCTACAGCACCACAGACATCGGGGCTCAGGGCTTTCCCTGACAAACAGGGCTTCGACGTTTACCACCAGCTGCACCTGGGCGCCCGCTGAAAAAATTAAAAGAAAAATCACGAACGTCGGACGATTGCTCCCACACCAAAAGTGCCAGCCAGTCAAGCTCTTGCTGCTCCTCACCAGCCATTCCCAGCGCATCTACAGCACCACAGACATCGCGGCTCCGGGCTTTCCCTGACCAACAGGGCTTCGACGTTTACCACCAGCTGCACCTGGTTGCCCACTGAAAAAAAAACCCTGAAAAATCAAAAACGTCGGACGATTGATCCCACACCGAAAGTGCCAGCCTGTCAAGCTCTTGCTGTTCCTCACCGGCCATTGGCAGCGCATCTACAGCACCACAGACATCGGGGCTCTGGGCTTTCCCGGACCAACAGGGCTTCGACGTTTACCACCAGCTGAGCCTGGGCGCCAACTGAAAAGAACCCCGAAAAATCACGAACATCGGACGATTGCTCCCACACCGAAAGTGCCAGCAACTCAAGCTCTTGCTGCTCCTCACCGGACTTTGGCAGCGCATCTACAGCACCACAGACATCGGGGCTCCGGGCTTTCCCTGACCAACAGGGCTTCGACGTTTACCACTCGCTGAACCTGGGCTCCCACTGAAAAGAACCCCGAAAAATCACGAACATCGGACAATTGCTCCCACACCGAAAGTTCCAGCAACTCAAGCTCTTGCTGCTCCTCACCGGCCACTGGCAGCGCATCTACAGCACCACAGACATCGGGGCTCTGGGCTTTCCCTGACAAACAGGGCTTCGATGTTTACCACCAGCTGAACCTGGGCGCCCACTGAAATAAAACCCCGAAAAATCACAAACGTCGGACGATTCCTCCCACACAGAAAGTGCCAGCAACTCAAGCTCTTGCTGTTCCTCAGCGGACTTTGGCAGTGCATCTACAGCACCACAGACATCGTGGCTCCGGGCTTTCCCTGACCAACAGGCCTTCGACATTTACCACCAGCTGCACCTGGGCGCCCACTGAAATAAAACCCCGAAAAATCACGAACGTCCGACGATTGCTCCCACACCCAAAGTGCCAGCAACTCAAGCTCTTGCTGCTACTCACCGGCCATTCCCAGTGCATCTACAGCACCACAGACATCGGGGTTCTGCGCTTTCCCTGAACAACAGGGCTTCGACATTTACCACCAGCTGCACCTAGGTGCCCCCTGAAAAAAAAACCCCAAAAATCACAAATGTCAGACGATTCCTGCCACACCTTAAATGCCAGCCTGTCAAGCTCTTGCTGCTACTTACCGGCCATTCCCAGCGCATCTACAGCACCACAGACATCAGGGCTCTGGACTTTCCCTGACGAACAGGGCTTCGACGTTTACCACCAGCTGCACCTGGTTACCCACTGAAAAAAAACCCTGAAAAATCACGAACGTCGGACGATTGCTCCCACACCAAAAGTGCCAGCCAGCCAAGCTCTTGCTGCTACTCACCGCCCATTGGCAGCGCATCTACAGCACCACAGGTATCGGGGCTCCGAGCTTTCCCTGACCAACAGGGCTTCGACGTTTACCACCAGCTGCACCTGGGCGCCCACTGAAATAAAACCCCGAAAAATCACGAACGTCGGACGATTGCTCCCACACCAAAAGTGCCAGCAACACAAGCTGTTGCTGCTCCTCAGCGGCCATTCCCAGCGCATCTACAGCACCACAGACATCGGGGCTCTACGCTTTCCCTGACCAACAGGGCTTCGACGTTTACCACCAGCTGAACCTGGGCGCCCACTGAAATAAAACCCCGAAAAATCACGAACGTCGGACGATTGCTCCCACACCGAAAGTGCCAGCAACTCAAGCTCTTGCTGCTACTCACCGGACTTTGGCAGTGCATCTACAGCACCACAGACATCGGGGTTCTCCGCTTTCCCTGAACAACAGGGCTTCGACGTTTACCACCAGCTGCACCTGGGCGCCCACTGAAAAAAATAAATGAAAAATCACGAACGTCGGACGATTGCTCCCACACCAAAAGTGCCAGCCAGTCAAGCTCTTGCTGCTCCTCACCGGCCATTCCCAGCGCATCTACAGCACCACCGACACCGGGGCTCCGGGCGTTCCCTGACCAACAGGGCTTAGAAGTTTACCACCAGCTGAACCTGGGCGCCCACTGAAATAAAAGCCCGAAAAATCACGAACGTCGGACGATTGCTCCCACACCGAAAGTGCCAGCCAGTCAAGCTCTTGCTGCTCCTGACCGGACTTTGGCAGCGCATCTACAGCACCACAGACATCGGGGTTCTGCGCTTTCCCTGACCAACAGGGCTTTGACGTTTACCACTAGCTGAACCTGGGCGCCCCCTGAAAAAAAACCCTGAAAAATGACGAACGTCGGACGATTGCTCCCACACCAAAAGTGCCAGCCAGTCAAGCTCTTGCTGCTCCTCACCGGACAGTGGCAGTGCATCTACAGCACCACAGACATCGGGGCTCCGGGCTTTCCCTGACCATCAGGGCTTCGACATTTACCACCAGCTGCACCTGGGCTCCCACTGAAAAGAACCCCGAAAAATCACGAACGTCCGACGATTGCTCCCACACCAGAAGTGCCAGACAGTCAAGCTCTAGCTGCTGAACACCGGCCATTCCCAGCGCATCTACAGCACCACAGACATCGGGGCTCCGGGCTTTCCCTGACCAACAGGGCTTCGACGTTTACCACCAGCTGCACCTGGGCGCCCACTGAAAAAAAACCCTGAAAAATGACGAACGTCGGACGATTGCTCCCACACCAAAATTGCCAGACAGTCAAGCTTTTGCTGCTCCTCCCCGGCCATTGGCAGCGCATGTACAGCACCACAGACATCGGGGCTCCGGGCTTTCCCTGACGAACAGGGCTTCGACATTTACCACCTGCTGCACCTGGGCACCCACTGAAATAAAACCCCGAAAAATCACGAACGTCGGACGATTGCTCCCACACCAAAAGTGCCAGCAACTCAAGCTCTTGCTGCTCCTCACCTCCCATTCCCAGCGCATCTACAGCACCACAGACATCGGGGCTCAGGGCTTTCCCTGACAAACAGGGCTTCGACGTTTACCACCAGCTGCACCTGGGCGCCCGCTGAAAAAAATAAAAGAAAAATCACGAACGTCGGACGATTGCTCCCACACCAAAAGTGCCAGCCAGTCAAGCTCTTGCTGCTCCTCACCGGCCATTCCCAGCGCATCTACAGCACCACAGACATCGCGGCTCCGGGCTTTCCCTGACCAACAGGGCTTCGACGTTTACCACCAGCTGCACCTGGTTGCCCACTGAAAAAAAAACCCTGAAAAATCAAAAACGTCGGACGATTGCTCCCACACCAAAAGTGCCAGCCTGTCAAGCTCTTGCTGTTCCTCACCGGCCATTGGCAGCGCATCTACAGCACCACAGACATCGGGGCTCTGGGCTTTCCCGGACCAACAGGGCTTCGACGTTTACCACCAGCTGAGCCTGGGCGCCAACTGAAAAGAACCCCGAAAAATCACGAACATCGGACGATTGCTCCCACACCGAAAGTGCCAGCAACTCAAGCTCTTGCTGCTCCTCACCGGACTTTGGCAGCGCATCTACAGCACCACAGACATCGGGGCTCCGGGCTTTCCCTGACCAACAGGGCTTCGACGTTTACCACTCGCTGAACCTGGGCTCCCACTGAAAAGAACCCCGAAAAATCACGAACATCGGACAATTGCTCCCACACCGAAAGTTCCAGCAACTCAAGCTCTTGCTGCTCCTCACCGGCCACTGGCAGCGCATCTACAGCACCACAGACATCGGGGCTCTGGGCTTTCCCTGACAAACAGGGCTTCGATGTTTACCACCAGCTGAACCTGGGCGCCCACTGAAATAAAACCCCGAAAAATCACAAACGTCGGACGATTCCTCCCACACAGAAAGTGCCAGCAACTCAAGCTCTTGCTGTTCCTCACCGGACTTTGGCAGTGCATCTACAGCACCACAGACATCACGGCTCCGGGCTTTCCCTGACCAACAGGGCTTCGACGTTTACCACCAGCTGCACCTGTGCGCCCACTGAAAAAAACCCCGAAAAATCACAAACGTCGGACGATTGCTCCCACACCAAAAGTGCCAGCCAGTCAAGCTCTTGCTGCTCCTCACCGGCCATTGGCAGCGCATCTACAGCACCACAGACATCGTGGCTCCGGGCTTTCCCTGACCAACAGGCCTTCAACATTTACCACCAGCTGCACCTGGACGCCCACTGAAATAAAACCCCGAAAAATCACGAACGTCGGACGACTGCTCCCACACACAAAGTGCCAGCCAGTCAAGCTCTTGCTGCTCCTCACCGGACAGTGGCAGTGCATCTACAACACCACAGACATCGGGGCTCCGGGCTTTCCCTGACCAACAGGGCTTCGACGTTTACCACTCGCTGAACCTGGGCTCCCACTGAAAATAACCCCGAAAAATCACGAACGTCGGACGATTGCTCCCACACCAAAAGTGCCAGACAGTCAACCTCTAGCTGCTCCTCACCGGGCATTCCCAGCGCATCTACAGCACCACAGACATCGGGGCTCCGGGCTTTCCCTGACCAACAGGGCTTCGACGTTTACCACCAGCTGCACCTGGGCGCCCACTGAAATAAAACCCCGAAAAATCACGAACGTCGGACGATTGCTCCCACAACGAAAGTGCCAGCCAGTCAAGCTCATGCTGCTTCTCACCAGCCATTCCCAGCGCATCTACAGCACCACAGACATCGGGGCTCCGGGCTTTCCCTGACCAACAGGGCTTCGACGTTTACCACCCGCTGCACCTGGGCTCCCACTGAAAAGAACCCCCGAAAAATCACAAACGTCCGACGATTGCTCCCACACCAAAAGTGCCAGCAACACAAGCTCTTGCTGCTCCTCACCGGCCATTGGCAGCGCATCTACAGCACCACAGACATCGGGGCTCCGGGCTTTCGCTGACAAACAGGGGTTCGACGTTTACCACCAGCTGCACATGGGCGCCCACTGAAAAAAAACCCCGAAAAATCACAAATGTTGGACGATTCCTGCCACACCTTAAATGCCAGCCTGTCAAGCTCTTGCTGCTCCTCACCGCCCATTCCCAGCGCATCTACAGCACCACAGACATCAGGGCTCTGGACTTTCCCTGACCAACAGGGCTTTGACTGTTACCACCAGCTGCACCTGGGCTCCCACTGAAAAAAACCCCGAAAAATCACAAACGTCGGACGATTGCTCCCACACCAAAAGTGCCAGCCAGTCAAGCTCTTGCTGCTCCTCACCGGCCATTGGCAGCGCATCTACAGCACCACAGACATCGGCGTTCTCCGCTTTCCCTGACCAACAGGGCTTCGACGTTTACCACCAGCTGAACCTGGGCGCCCACTGAAAAAAATAAATGAAAAATCACGAACGTCGGACGATTGCTCCCACACCAAAAGTGCCAGCCAGTCAAGCTCTTGCTGCTCCTCACTGGCCATTCCCAGCGCATCTACAGCACCACAGATACCGGGGCTCCGGGCTTTCCCTGACCAACAGGGCTTCGACGTTTACCACCAGCTGCACTTCGGCTCCCACTGAAAAAAAACCCCGAAAAATCACGAACGTCGGACGATTGCTCCCACACCAAAAGTGCCAGCCAGTCAAGCTCTTGCTGCTCCTCACCGGCCATTGGCAGCGCATCTACAGCACCACAGACATCGGGGCTCTGGGCTTTCCCTGACCAAAAGGGCTTCGACGTTTACCACCAGGTGTACCTGGTCGCCCACTGAAAAAATACCCCGAAAAATCACGAACGTCGGACGATTGCTCCCACACCGAATGTGCCAGCCTGTCAAGCTCTTGCTGCTCCTCACCGGCCATTCCCAGCGCATCTACAGCATCACAGACATCGGGGCTCCGGGCTTTCCCTGACCAACAGGGCTTCGACGTTTACCACCAGCTGCACCTGGGCGCCCACTGAAAAGAACCCCGAAAAATCAGAAACGTCGGACGATTGCTCCGACACCAAAAGTGCCAGCCAGTCAAGCTCTTGGTGCTTCTCACCAGCCATTCCCAGCGCATCTACAGCACCACAGATACCGGGGCTCCGGGCTTTCCCTGACCAACAGGCCTTCGACGTTTACCACCAGCTGCACCTGGGCGCCCACTGAAATAAAACCCCGAAAAATCACAAACGTCGGACGATTGCTCCCACACCGAAAGTGCCAGCAACTCAAGCTCTTGCTGCTCCTCACCGGCCATTCCCAGCGCATCTACAGCACCACAGACATCGGGGCTCCGGGCTTTCCCTGACCAACAGGGCTTCGACGTTTACCACCAGCTGCACCTGGGCGCCCACTGAAATAAAACCCCGAAAAATCACGAACGTCGCACGATTGCTCCCACAACGAAAGTGCCAGCAACTCAAGCTCTTGCTGCTCCTCACCGGCCATTCCCAGCGCATCTACAGCACCACAGACATCGGGGCTCCGACCTTTCCCTGACCAACAGGGCTTCGACGTTTACCACCAGCTGCACCTCGGCGCCCACTGAAATAAAACCCCGAAAAATCACGAACGTCCGACGATTGCTCGCACACCCAAAGTGCCAGCCAGTCAAGCTCTTGCTTCTCCTCACCGGCCATAGGCAGCACATCTACAGCAGCACAGACATCGGGGCTCCGGGCTTTCCCTGACCAACAGGGCTTCAACGTTTACCACCAGCTGAACCTGGGCGCCCAGTGAATAAAAATCCCCAAAAATCACAAACGTCCTAAGATTGCTCCCACACCGAAAGTGCCAGACAGTCAAGCTCTTGCTGTTCCTCACCGTCCATTGGCAGCGCATCTACAGCACCACAGACATCGGGGCTCCGGGATTTACCTGACCAACAGGGCTTCGACATTTACCACCAGCTGCACCTGGGCGCCCACTGAAAAAAAACCCCGAAAAATCACGAACGTCAGACGATTGCTCCCACACTGAAAGTTCCAGCAACTCAAGCTCTTGCTGCTACTCACCTCCCATTCCCAGCGCATCTACAGCACCACAGACATCGGGGCTCCGGGCTTTCCCTGACCAACTGGGCTTCGACGTTTACCACCAGCTGAACCTGGGCCCCCACTGAAATAAAACCCCCAAAAATCATGAACGTCGGACGATTGATCGCACACCGAAAGTGCCAGCCAGTCAAGCTCTTGCTGCTCCTCACCGGAATTTGGCAGCCCATCTACAGCACCACAGACATCGGGGCTCCGGGCTTTCCCTGACCAACAGGGCTTCGACGTTTACCACCCGCTGCACATGGGCGCCCACTAAAAAAAATAAACGAAATATCACGAACATCAGAGTATTCCTGCCACACCTTAAATGCCAGCCAGTCAAGCTCATGCTGCTTCTCACCAGCCATTCCCAGCGCATCTACAGCACCACAGACATCGGGGCTCCGGGCTTTCCCTGACCAACAGGGCTTCGAAGTTTACCACCAGCTGAACCTGGGCGCCAACTGAAATAAAACCCTGAAAAATCACGAACGTCGGACAATTGCTCCCACACCGAAAGTGCCAGCCAGTCAAGCTCTTGCTGCTCCTCACCGGCCATTCCCAGCGCATCTACAGCACCACAGACATCGCGGCTCTGGACTTTCCCTGACGAACAGGGCTTCGACGTTTACCACCCGCTGCACCTGGGCTCCCACTGAAAAGAACCCCCGAAAAATCACGAACATCGGACGATTGCTCCCACACCAAAAGTGCCAGCCAGTCAAGCTCTTGCTGCTCCTCCCCGGCCATTGGCAGCACATCTACAGCACCACAGATATCGGGGCTCCGAGCTTTCCCTGACCAAGAGGGCTTCGACGTTTACCACCAGCTGAACCTGGGCGCCCAGTGAATAAAAATCCCCAAAAATCACAAACGTCCGACGATTGCTCCCACACCCAACGTGCCAGACAGTCAAGCTCTTGCTGCTCCTCACCAGCCATTCCCAGCGCATCTACAGCACCACAGACATCGGGGCTCCGGGCATTCCCTGACCAACAGGGCTTCAACATTTACCACCAGCTGCACCTGGGCGCCCACTGAAATAAAACCCCGAAAAATCACGAACGTCGGACGATTGCACCCACACAGAAAGTGCCAGCCAGTCAAGCTCATGCTGCTCCTCACCTCCCATTCCCAGCGCATCTACAGCACCACAGACATCGGCGTTCTCCGCTTTCCCTGACCAACAGGGCTTCGACGTTTACCACCAGCTGAACCTGGGCGCCCACTGAAAAAAATAAATGAAAAATCACGAACGTCGGACGATTGCTCCCACACCAAAAGTGCCAGCCAGTCAAGCTCTTGCTGCTCCTCACCGGTCATTCCCAGCGCATCTACAGCACCACAGATACCGGGGCTCCGGGCTTTCCCTGACCAACAGGGCTTCGACGTTTACCACCAGCTGCACTTCGGCTCCCACTGAAAAAAAACCCCGAAAAATCACAAACGTCGGACGATTGCTCCCACACCAAAAGTGCCAGCCAGTCAAGCTCTTGCTGCTCCTCACCGGCCATTGGCAGCGCATCTACAGCACCACAGACATCGGGGCTCTGGGCTTTCCCTGACCAAAAGGGCTTCGACGTTTACCACCAGGTGTACCTGGTCGCCCACTGAAAAAATACCCCGAAAAATCACGAACGTCGGACGATTGCTCCCACACCGAATGTGCCAGCCTGTCAAGCTCTTGCTGCTCCTCACCGGCCATTCCCAGCGCATCTACAGCATCACAGACATCGGGGCTCCGGGCTTTCCCTGACCAACAGGGCTTCGACGTTTACCACCAGCTGCACCTGGGCGCCCACTGAAAAGAACCCCGAAAAATCAGAAACGTCGGACGATTGCTCCGACACCAAAAGTGCCAGCCAGTCAAGCTCTTGCTGCTTCTCACCAGCCATTCCCAGCGCATCTACAGCACCACAGATACCGGGGCTCCGGGCTTTCCCTGACCAACAGGGCTTCGACGTTTACCACCAGCTGCACCTGGGCGCCCACTGAAATAAAACCCCGAAAAATCACGAACGTCGGACGATTGCTCCCACACCGAAAGTGCCAGCCAGTCAAGCTCTTGCTGCTCCTCACCGGCCATTCCCAGCGCATCTACAGCACCACAGACATCGCGGCTCTGGGCTTTCCCTGACCAACAGGGCTTCGACATTTACCACCAGGTGCACCTGGGCGCCCACTGAAAAAAATAAACGAAAAATAACAAAAGTCGGACGATTGCTCCCACAGCGAAAGTGCCAGCCAGTCAAGCTCTTGCTGCTCCTCACCGGCCATTGGAGGCGCATATACAGCACCACAGACATCGGGGCTCCGGGCTTTCCCTGACCAACAGGTCTTCGACGTTTACCACCCGCTGCACCTGGGCTCCCACTGAAAAGAACCCCGAAAAATCACAAACGTCGGACGATTGCTCCCACACCAAAAGTGCCAGCCAGTCAAGCTCTTCCTGCTCCTCACCGGGCATTGGCAGTGCATCTACAGCACCACAGATATCAGGGCTCCGGGCTTTCCCTGACCAACAGGGCTTCGACGTTTACCACCAGCTGCAGCTGGGCGCACACTGAAAAAAAACCCTGAAACATCAAAAACGTCGGACGATTGCTCCCACACCGAAAGTGCCAGCCTGTCAAGCTCTTGCTGCTCCTCACCAGCCATTCCCAGCGCATCTACAGCACCACAGACATCGGGGCTCCGGGCTTTCGCTGACCAACAGGGCTTCGACGTTTACCACCAGCTGCAGCTGGGCGCACACTGAAAAAAAACCCTGAAACATCAAAAACGTCGGACGATTGCTCCCACACCGAAAGTGCCAGCAACTCAAGCTCTTGCTGCTCCTCACCAGCCATTCCCAGCGCATCTACAGCACCACAGACATCGGGGCTCCGGGCCTTCCCTGACCAACAGGGCTTCGACGTTTACCACCAGCTGCACCTGGGCACCCACTGAAAAAAAACCCTGAAAAATCAAAAACGTCGGACGATTGCTCCCACACCGAAAGTGCCAGCAACATAAGCTCTTGCTTCTCCTCACCGGCCATTCCCAGCGCATCTACAGCACCACAGACATCGGGGCTCCGGGCTTTCCCTGACCAACAGGGCTTCGACGTTTACAACTAGCTAAACCTGGGCTCCCACTGGAAAAAATAAACGAAAAATCACGAACATCGGACTATTACTCCCACACCGAAAGTGCCAGCCTGTCAAGCTCTTGCTGCTCCTCACCGGCCATTCCCAGCACATCTACAGCATCACAGATATCGGGGCTCCGACCTTTCCCTGACCAACAGGGCTTCGACGTTTACCACCAGCTGCACCTGGGCGCCCACTGAAATAAAACCCCGAAAAATCACGAACGTCCGACGATTGCTCGCACACCCAAAGTGCCAGCCAGTCAAGCTCTTGCTGCTCCTCACCGGCCATAGGCAGCACATCTACAGCAGCACAGACATCGGGGCTCCGGGCTTTCCCTGACCAACAGGGCTTCAACGTTTACCACCAGCTGAACCTGGGCGCCCAGTGAATAAAAATCCCCAAAAATCACAAACGTCCTAAGATTGCTCCCACACCGAAAGTGCCAGACAGTCAAGCTCTTGCTGTTCCTCACCGTCCATTGGCAGCACATCTACAGCACCACAGACATCGGGGCTCCGGGATTTACCTGACCAACAGGGCTTCGACATTTACCACCAGCTGCACCTGGGAGCCCACTAAAATAAAACCCCGAAAAATCACGAACGTCGGACGATTGCTCCCACACCGAAAGTGCCAGCAACTCAAGCTCTTGCTGCTACTCACCGGCCATTCCCAGCGCATCTACAGCACCACAGACATCGGGGCTCCGGGCTTTCCCTGATGAACAGGGCTTCGACGTTTACCACCCACTGCACCTGGGCGCCCACTGAAAAAAATAAACGAAAAATCACAAACGTCGGACAATTGCTCCCACACCGAAAGTGCCAGCCAGTCAAGCTCTTGCTGCTCCTCACCGGCCATTGGCAGCGCATCTACAGCACCACAGACATCGGGGCTCCGAGCTTTCCCTGACCAACAGGGCTTCGACGTTTACCACCAGCTGCACCTGGGCTCCCACTAAAAAAAAACCCCGAATAATCACAAACATCGGACGATTGCTCCCACACCAAAAGTGCCAGCCAGTCAAGCTCTTGCTGCTCCTCACCGGCCATTGGCAGCGCATCTACAGCACCACAGACATCGGGGTTCTGCGCTTTCCCTGACCAACAGGGCTTCGACGTTTACCACTCGCTGAACCTGGGCACCCACAGAAAGTAAAACCCCGAAAAATCACGAACGTCGGACGATTGCTCCCACACCGAAAGTGCCAGCCTGTCAAGCTCTTGCTGCTCCTCACCGGCCATTGGCCGCGCATCTACAGCACGACAGACATCGGGGCTCCGGGCTTTCCCTGACCAACAGGGCTCAGAAGTTTACCACCAGCTGAACCTGGGCGCCCACTGAAAAAAAACCCTGAAAAATTAAAAACGACGGACGATTGCTCCCACACCAAAAGTGCCAGCCAGTCAAGCTCTTGCTGCTGCTCACCGGCCATTGGCAGCGCATGTACAGCACCACAGACATCGGGGCTCCGGGCTTTCCCTGACCAACAGGCCTTCGACATTTACCATCAGCTGCACCTGGGCGCCCACTGAAAAAAATAACGAAATATCACGAACATCAGACGATTGCTCCCACACCGAAAGTGCCAGCAACTCAAGCTCATGCTGCTTCTCACCGGACTTTGGCAGTGCATCTACAGCACCACAGACATCGCGGCTCCGGGCTTTCCCTGACCAACAGGGCTTCGACGTTTACCACCAGGTGCACCTGCGCTCCCACTGAAAAAAAACCCCGAAAAATCACGAACGTCGGACGATTACTCCCACACCGAAAGTGCCAGCAACTCAAGCTCATGCTGTTTCTCACCGGACTTTGGCAGTGCATCTACAGCACCACAGACATCGGGGCTCCGGGCTTTCCCTGACCAACAGGGCTTCGATGTTTACCACCAGCTGCACCTGGGCGCCCACTGAAAAAAAACCCTGAAAAATCACAAACGTTGGACGATTCCTGCCACACCTTAAATGCCAGCCTGTCAAGCTCTTGCTGCTCCTCACCGCCCATTCCCAGCGCATCTACAGCACCACAGACATCAGGGCTCTGGACTTTCCCTGACGATCAGGGCTTCGACGTTTACCACCAGCTGAACCTGGGCGCCCACTGAAAAGAACCCCGAAAAATCACGAACGTCGGACAATTGCTCCCACACCAAAAGTGCCAGCAACACAAGCTCTTGCTGCTCCTCAGCGGCCATGGGCAGCGCATCTACAGCGCCACAGACATCGGGGCTCCGGGCTTTCCCTGACCAACAGGGCTTTGACTGTTACCACCAGCTGCACCTGGGCTCCCACTGAAAAAAAACCCCGAATAATCACAAACGTCGGACGATTGCTCCCACACCCAAAGTGCCAGCCAGTCAAGCTCTTGCTGCTCCTCACCGGCCATTCCCAGCGCATCTACAGCACCACAGACATCGGGGCTCTACGCTTTCCCTGACCAACAGGGCTTCGACGTTTACCACCCGCTGCACCTGGGCGCCCACTGAAATAAAACCCTGAAAAATCACGAACGTCGGACAATTGCTCCCACACCGAAAGTGCCAGCAACTCAAGCTCTTGCTGCTACTCACCGGACTTTGGCAGTGCATCTACAGCACCACAGACATCGGGGTTCTCCGCTTTCCCTGAACAACAGGGCTAAGACGTTTACCACCAGCTGCACCTGGGCGCCCACTGAAAAAAATAAATGAAAAATCACGAACGTCGGACGATTGCTCCCACACCAAAAGTGCCAGCCAGTCAAGCTCTTGCTGCTCCTCACCGGCCATTCCCAGCGCATCTACAGCACCACAGACATCGGGGCTCCGGGCTTTCCCTGACCAACAGGGCTTCGACGTTTACCACCAGCTGCACCTGGGCTCCCACTGAAAAGAACCCCGAAAAATCACGAACGTCGGACGATTACTCCCACAACGAAAGTGCCAGCAACTCAAGCTCCTGCTGCTCCTCACCGGCCATTCCCAGCGCATCTACAGCACCACAGACATCGGGGCTCCGGGCTTTCCCTGACCAACTGGGCTTCGACGTTTACCACCCGCTGCACCTGGGCGCCCACTGAAAAAAATAAACGAAAAATCACAAACGTCAGACGATTGCTCCCACACCGAAAGTGCCAGCCAGTCAAGCTCTTGCTGCTCCTCACCGGCCATTCCCAGCGCATGTACAGCACCACAGACATCGGGGCTCCGGGCTTTCCCTGACCAACAGGGCTTCGACATTTACCACCAGCTGCACCTGGGCGCCCACTGAAATAAAACCCCGAAAAATCACGAACGTCGGACGATTGCTCCCACAACGAAAGTGCCAGCCTGTCAAGGTCTTGCTGCTCCTCACCGCCCATTGGCAGCGCATCTACAGCACCACAGACATCGGGGCTCCGGGCTTTCCCTGACCAACAGGGCTTCGACATTTACCACCAGCTGCACCTGGGCGCCCACTGAAAGTAAAACCCCGAAAAATCACGAACGTCGGACGACTCCTCCCACACCGAAAGTGCCAGCAACTCAAGCTCTTGCTGCTACTCACCGGACTTTGGCAGTGCATCTACAGCACCACAGACATCGGGGCTCCGGGCTTTCCCTGAACAACAGGGCTTCAACGTTTACCACCAGCTGCACCTGGGCGCCCACTGAAAAAAATAAACGAAAAATCACGAACATCGCACGATTGCTCCCACACCGAAAGTGCCAGCAAATCAAGCTCTTGCTGCTCCTCACCGGCCATTCCCAGCGCATCTACAGCACCACAGACATCGGGGCTCCGGGCTTTCCCTGACCAACAGGGCTTCGACATTTACCACCAGCTGCACCTGGTTACACACTGAAAAAAAACCCTGAAAAATCACAAACGTCGGACGATTGCTCCCACACCGAAAGTGCCAGCAACTCAAGCTCTTGCTGCTCCTCACCGGCCATTGGCAGCGCAACTACAGCACCACAGACATCGGGGCTCCGGGCTTTCCCTGACCAACAGGGCTTCGACATTTACCACCAGCTGCACCTGGTCACCCACTGAAATAAAACCCCCAAAAATCACGAACGTCGGACGATTGCTCCCACACCCAAAGTGCCAGCCAGTCAAGCTCTTGCTGCTCCTCACCGGACTTTGGCAGTGCATCTACAGCACCACAGACATCGGGGCTCCGGGCTTTCCCTGACCAACAGGGCTTCGACGTTTACCACCAGCTGAACCTGGGCGCCCACTGAAATAAAACCCCGAATAATCACAAACATCGGACTATTGCTCCCACACCAAAAGTGCCAGCCAGTCAAGCTCTTGCTGCTCCTCACCGGCCATTCCCAGCGCATCTACAGCACCACAGACATCGGGGCTCCGGGCTTTCCCTGACCAACAGGGCTTCGACGTTTACCACCCGCTGCACCTGGGCGCCCACTGAAATAAAACCCCGAAAAATCACGAACGTCCGACGATTGCTCCCACACCAAATGTGCCAGCAACTCAAGCTCTTGCTGCTACTCACCGGACTTTGGCAGTGCATCTACAGCACCACAGACATCGGTGCTCCGGACTTTCCCTGATCAACTGGGCTTCGACGTTTACCACCAGCTGCACCTGGGCGCCCACTGAAATAAAACCCCGAAAAATCACGAACGTCGGACGATTGCTCCCACACCGAAAGTGCCAGCAACTCAAGCTCTTGCTGCTACTCACCGGACTTTGGGAGTGCATCTACAGCACCACAGACATCGGGGTTCTACGCTTTCCCTGACCAAGAGGGCTTCGACATTTACCATCAGCTGCACCTGGGCGCCCACTGAAAAAAATAAACGAAAAATCATGAACATCGGACGATTGCTCCCACACCGAAAGTGCCAGCCAGTCAAGCTCTTGCTGCTCCTCACCGGCCATTCCCAGCGCATCTACAGCACCACAGACATCGGGGCTCCGGGCTTTCCCTGACCAACAGGGCTTCGACGTTTACCACCAGCTGAACCTGGGCGCCCACTGAAATAAAACCCCCAAAAATCACGAACGTCGGACGATTGTTCCCACATTGAAAGTGCCAGCCAGTCAAGCTCTTGCTGCTCCTCACCGGCCATTCGCAGCGCATCTACAGCACCACAGACATCGGGGCTCTGCGCTTTCCCTGACCAACAGGGCTTCGACGTTTACCACCAGATGAACCTGGGCGCCCACTGAAAAAAATAAACGAAAAATCACGAACATCGGACGATTGCTCCCACACCGAAAGTGCCAGACAGTCAAGCTCTTGCTGCTACTCACCGCCCATTGGCAGGGCATCTACAGCACCACAGACATCGGGGCTCCAAGCTTTCCCTGACCAACAGGGTTTCAACGTTTACCACCAGCGGCACCTGGGCGCCCACTGAAATAAAACCCCGAAAAATCACGAACGTCGGACGATTGCTCCCACACCGAAAGTGCCAGCAACTCAAGCTCTTGCTGCTCCTCACCGGCCATTGGCAGCACATCTACAGCACCACAGACATCGGGGCTCCGGGCTTTCCCTGACCAACAGGCCTTCGACGTTTACCACCAGCTGAACCTGGGCGCCCACTGAAAAAAAACCCTGAAAAATGACGAACGTCGGACGATTGCTCCCACACCAAAAGTGCCAGACAGTCAAGCTCTAGCTGCTGAACACCGGCCATTCCCAGCGCATCTACAGCACCACAGACATCGGGGCTCCGGGCTTTCCCTGACCAACAGGGCTTCGACATTTACCACCAGCTGCACCTGGGCGCCCACTGAAATAAAACCCCCAAAAATCACGAACGTCGGACGATTCCTCCCACACCGAAAGTGCCAGCCAGTCAAGCTCTTGCTGCTCCTCACCGGACTTTGGCAGTGCATCTACAGCACCACAGACATCGGGGCTCCGGGCTTTCCCTGACCAACAGGGCTTCGACGTTTACCACCAGCTGCACCTGGGCGCCCACTGAAAAAAAACCCCGAATAATCACAAACATCGGACGATTGCTCCCACACCAAAAGTGCCAGACAGTCAACCTCTTGCTGCTCCTCACCGGCCATTGGCAGCGCATCTACAGCACCACAGACATCGGGGCTCCGGGCGTTCCCTGACCAACAGGGCTTCGACGTTTACCACCAGCTGCACCTGGGTGCCCACTGAAAAAAACCCCGAAAAATCACGAACGTCCGACGATTGCTCCCACACCAGAAGTGCCAGCCAGTCAAGCTCTTGCTGCTCCTCACCGGCCATTGGCAGCGCATCTACAGCACCACAGACATCGCGGCTCTGGGCTTTCCCTGACCAACAGGCCTTCGACATTTACCACCAGCTGCACCTAGTTGGCCACTGAAAAAAAACCCTGAAAAATCAAAAACGTCGGACAATTGATCCAACACCGAAAGTGCCAGCCAGTCAAGCTCTTGCTGCTCCTCACCGGACTTTGGCAGTGCATCTACAGCACCACAGACATCGGAGCTCCGGGCTTTCCCTGACCAACAGGGCTTCGACGTTTACCACTCGCTGCACCTGGGCTCCCACTGAAAAGAACCCCGAAAAATCACGAACGTCGGACGATTGCTCCCACACCGAAAGTGCCAGCAACACAAGCTCTTTCTGCTCCTCACCGGCCATTCCCAGCGCATCTACAGCACCACAGACATCGGGGATCCGGGCTTTCCCTGACCAACAGGGCTTCGACGTTTACCACCCGCTGCACCTGGTTACCCACTGAAAAAAAACCCTGAAAAATCACGAACGTCGGACGATTGTTCCCACATTGAAAGTGCCAGCCAGTCAAGCTCTTGCTGCTCCTCACCGGCCATTCCCAGCGCATCTACAGCACCACAGATATCGGGGTTCTGCGCTTTCCCTGACCAACAGGGCTTCGACGTTTACCACCAGCTGAACCTGGGCGCCCGCTGAAAAAAATAAAAGAAAAATCACGAACATCGGACGATTGCTCCCACACCGAAAGTGCCAGACAGTAAAGCTCTTGCTGCTCCTCACCGGCCATTGGCAGCTCATCTACAGCACCACAGACATCGGGGCTCCGGGCTTTCCCTGACGAACAGGGCTTCGACGTTTACCACCAGCTGCACCTGGTTACCCACTGAAAAAAAACCCTGAAAAATCACGAACGTCGGACGATTGCTCCCACACCGAAAGTGCCAGCAACTCAAGCTCTTGCTGCTCCTCACCGGCCATTCCCAGCGCATCTACAGCACCACAGACATCGGGGCTCCGGGCTTTCCCTGACCAACAGGGCTTCGACGTTTACCACCAGCTGCACCTGGGCGCCCACTGAAAAAAATAAAAGAAAAATCACGAACATCGGACGATTGCTCCCACACCAAAAGTGCCAGCCAGTCAAGCTCTTGCTGCTCCTCACCGGCCATTCCCAGCGCATCTACAGCACCACAGACATCGGGGCTCCGGGCTTTCCCTGACCAACAGGGCTTCGACGTTTACCACCAGCTGCACCTGGGCGCCCACTGAAATAAAACCCCGAAAAATCACGAACGTCGGACGATTGCTCCCACACTGAAAGTGCCAGCCAGTCAAGCTCTTGCTGCTCCTCACCGGCCATTCCCAGCGCATCTACAGCACCACAGACATCGGCGCTCCGGGCTTTCCCTGACCAACAGGGCTTCGACATTTACCACCAGCTGAACCTGGGCTCCCACTGAAATAAAACCCCGAAAAATCACGAACGTCGGACGATTGCTCCCACACCGAAAGTGCCAGCCAGTCAAGCTCTTGCTGCTCCTCACCGGACTTTGGCAGTGCATCTACAGCACCACAGACATCGGGGCTCCGGGCTTTCCCTGACCAACAGGGCTTCGACATTTACCACCAGCTGCACCTGGGCGCCCACTGAAATAAAACCCCGAAAAATCACGAACGTCGGACGATTGCTCCCACAACGAAAGTGCCAGCAACTCAAGCTCTTGCTCCTACTCACCGGACTTTGGCAGCGCATCTACAGCACCACAGACATCGGGGCTCTGGGCTTTCCCTGACCAACAGGGCTTCGACGTTTACCACCAGCTGCACCTGGGCGCCCACTGAAAAAAAACCCCGAAAAATCACGAACGTCGGACGATTGTTCCCACACCGAAAGTGCCAGCAACACAAGCTCTTGCTGCTCCTCACCGGCCATTCCCAGCGCATCTACAGCACCACAGACATCGGGGCTCCGGGCTTTCCCTGACCAACAGGCCTTCGACATTTACCACCAGCTGCACCTGGTTACCCACTGAAAAAAAACCCTGAAAAATCAAAAACGTCGGACGATTGCTCCCACACCGAAAGTGCCAGCAACTCAAGCTCTTGCTGCTCCTCACCGGCCACTGGCAGCGCATCTACAGCACCACAGACATCGGGGCTCCGGGATTTCCCTGACCAACAGGCCTTCGACATTTACCACCAGCTGCACCTGGGCTCCCACTGAAATAAAACCCCGAAAAATTACGAACGTCGGACGATTGCTCCCACACCGAAAGTGCCAGCCTGTCAAGCTCTTGCTGCTACTCACCGGCCATTCCCAGCGCATCTACAGCACCACAGACATCGGGGCTCCGGGCTTTCCCTGACCAACTGGGCTTCGACGTTTACAACCAGCTGAACCTGGGCGCCCACTGAAATAAAACCCCCAAAAATCACGAACGTCGGACGATTGCTCCCACACCAAAAGTGCCAGCCAGTCAAGCTCTTGCTGCTCCTCACCGGACTTTGGCAGCGCATCTACAGCACCACAGACATCGGGGCTCCGGGCTTTCCCTGACCAACAGGGCTTCGACGTTTACCACCAGCTGCACCTGGGCTCCCACTGAAAAAACACCCCGAATAATCACAAACATCGGACTATTGCTCCCACACCAAAAGTGCCAGACAGTCAACCTCTTGCTGCTCCTCACCGGCCATTGGCAGCGCATCTACAGCACCACAGACATCGGGGCTCCGGGCTTTCCCTGACCAACAGGGCTTCGACGTTTACCACCAGCTGAACCTGGGCGCCCACTGAAAAAAATAAACTAAAAATCACGAACATCGGACGATTGCTCCCACACCGAAAGTGCCAGCCAGTCAAGCTCTTGCTGCTCCTCACCGGCCATTGGCAGCGCATCTACAGCACCACAGACATCGGGGCTCCGGGATTTCCCTGACCAACAGGGCTTCGACATTTACCACCAGCTGCACCTGGGCGCCCACTGAAATAAAACCCCGAAAAATCACGAACGTCGGACGATTGCTCCCACACCGAAAGTGCCAGCAACTCAAGCTCTTGCTGTTCCTCACCGGCCATTCCCAGCGCATCTACAGCACCACAGACATCGGGGCTCCGGGCTTTCCCTGACCAACAGGGCTTCGACGTTTACCACCAGCTGCACCTGGGCGCCCACTGAAAAAAAACCCCGAAAAATCACGAACATCGCACGATTGCTCCCACACCGAAAGTGCCAGCCAGTCAAGCTCTTGCTGCTCCTCACCGGCCATTCCCAGCGCATCTACAGCACCACAGACATCGGGTCTCTGGGCTTTCCCTGACCAACAGGGCTTCGACATTTACCACCAGCTGCACCTGGTTACCCACTGAAAAAAAACCCTGAAAAATCAAAAACGTCGGACGATTGCTCCCACACCAAAAGTGCCAGCAACTCAAGCTCTTGCTGCTCCTCACCGCCCATTCCCAGCGCATCTACAGCACCACAGACATCGCGGCTCTGGGCTTTCTCTGACGAACGGGGCTTGGACATTTACCACCAGCTGCACCTGGTTACCCACTGAAAAAAAACCCTGAAAAATCACAAATGTCGGACGATTCCTGCCACACCTTAAATGCCAGCCTGTCAAGCTCTTGCTGCTACTCACCGGCCATTCCCAGCTCATCTACAGCACCACAGACATCGCGGCTCCGGGCTTTCCCTGACCAACAGGGCTTCGACGTTTACCACCCGCTGCACCTGGGCGCCCACTGAAAAAAATAAACGAAAAATCACAAACGTCGGACGATTGCTCCCACACCGAAAGTGCCAGCCTGTCAAGCTCTTGCTGCTCCTCACCGGACTTTGGCAGCGCATCTACAGCACCACAGACATCGCGGATCCGGGCTTTCCCTGACCAACAGGGCTTCGACATTTACCACCAGCTGCACCTGGGAGCCCACTGAAATAAAACCCCGAAAAATCACGAACGTCGGACGATTGCTCCCACAACGAAAGTGCCAGCCTGTCAAGGTCTTGCTGCTCCTCACCGGCCATTGGCAGCGCATCTACAGCACCACAGACATCGGAGCTCCGGGCTTTCCCTGACCAACAGGGCTTCGACGTTTACCACTCGCTGCACCTGGGCGCCCACTGAAAAGAACCCCGAAAAATCACGAACGTCGGACGATTGCTCCCACACCGAAAGTGCCAGCAACACAAGCTCTTGCTGCTCCTCACCGGCCATTCCCAGCGCATCTACAGCACCACAGACATCGGGGCTCCGGGCTTTCCCTGACGAACAGGGCTTCGACGTTTACCACCAGCTGAACCTGGGCGCCCACTGGAAAAAAAACCCGAAAAATCACGAACGTCGGACGATTGTTCCCACATTGAAAGTGCCAGCCAGTCAAGCTCTTGCTGCTCCTCACCGGCCATTGGCAGCGCATCTACAGCACCACAGACATCGCGGCTCCGGGCTTTCCCTGACCATCAGGGCTTCGACATTTACCACCAGCTGAACCTGGGCCCCCACTGAAATAAAACCCCGAAAAATCACGAACGTCGGACGATTGCTCCCACAACGAAAGTGCCAGCAACTCAAGCTCTTGCTGCTACTCACCGGACCTTGGCAGCGCATCTACAGCACCACAGACATCGGGGCTCCGGGCTTTCCCTGACCAACAGGGCTTCGACGTTTACCACCAGCTGAACCTGGGCGCCCACTGAAAGTAAAATCCCGAAAAATCACGAACGTCGGACGATTGCTCCCACACCGAAAGTGCCAGCCAGTCAAGCTCTTGCTGCTCCTCACCGGCCATTGGCAGCGCATCTACAGCACCACAGACATCGGGGCTCCGGGCTTTCCCTGACCAACAGGGCTTCGACGTTTACCACCAGCTGAACCTGGGCGCCCACTGAAAGTAAAACCCCGAAAAATCACGAACATCGGACGATTGCTCCCACACCGAAAGTGCCAGCAACACAAGCTCTTGCTGCTCCTCACCGCCCATTCCCAGCGCATCTACAGCACCACAGACATCGGGGCTCCGGGCTTTCCCTGACGAACAGGGCTTCGACGTTTACCACCAGCTGCACCTGGGCGCCCACTGAAAAAAATAAACGAAAAATCATGAACATCGGACGATTGCTCCCACACCGAAAGTGCCAGCAACTCAAGCTCTTGCTGCTACTCACCGCCCATTGGCAGGGCATCTACAGCACCACAGACATCGGGGCTCCGAGCTTTCCCTGACCAACAGGGCTTCAACGTTTACCACCAGCTGCACCTGGGCGCCCACTGAAATAAAACCCCGAAAAATCACAAACGTCGGACGATTGCTCCCACAACGAAAGTGCCAGCCAGTCAAGCTCTTGCTGCTCCTCCCCGGACACTCCCAGTGCATCTACAGCACCACAGACATCGGGGCTCCGAGCTTTCCCTGACCAACAGGGCTTCAACGTTTACCACCAGCTGCACCTGGGCGCCCACTGAAAAAAACCCCAAAAATCACGAACGTCGGACGATTGCACCCACACCGAAAGTGCCAGACAGTCAAGCTCTTGCTGCTCCTCACCGGCCATTGGCAGCGCATCTACAGCACCACAGACATCGGGGCTCCGGGCTTTCCCTGACCAACAGGGCTTCGACATTTACCACCAGCTGCACCTGGGCGCCCACTGAAATAAAACTCCGAAAAATCACGAACGTCGGACGATTGCTCCCACAACGAAAGTGCCAGCAAGTCAAGGTCCTGCTGCTACTCACCGGACTTTGGCAGCGCATCTACAGCACCACAGACATCGCGGCTCCGGGCTTTCCCTGACCAACAGGGCTTCGACGTTTACCACCCGCTGAACCTGGGCGCCCACTGAAAAAAATTAAAGAAAAATCACGAACGTCGGACGATTGCTCCCACAGCAAAAGTGCCAGCCAATGAAGCTCTTGCTGCTACTCACCGGCCATTCCCAGCGCATCTACAGCACCACAGACATCGGGGCTCCGGGCTTTCCCTGACCAACAGGGCTTCGACATTTACCACCAGCTGCACCTGGTTACCCACTGAAAAAAAACCCTGAAAAATCAAAAACGTCGGACGATTGCTCCCACACTGAAAGTGTGGGCAACTCAAGCTCTTGCTGCTCCTCACCGGCTATTGGCAGCGCATCTACAGCACCACAGACATCGGGGCTCCGGGCTTTCCCTGACCAACAGGGCTTCGACGTTTACCACCAGCTGAACCTGGGCGCCCACTGAAAGTAAAACCCCGAAGAATCATGAACGTCGGACGATTGCTCCCACACCAAAAGTGCCAGCCAGTCAAGCTCTTGCTGCTCCTCACCGCCCATTCCCAGCGCATCTACAGCACCACAGACATCGGGGCTCCGGGCTTTCCCTGACCAACAGGGCTTCGACGTTTACCACCAGCTGAACCTGGGCGCCCAGTGAATAAAAATCCCCAAAAATCACAAACGTCCGACGATTGCTCCTACACTGAAAGTGCCAGCAACTCAAGCTCTTGCTGCTCCTCACCTCCCATTCCCAGCGCATCTACAGCACCACAGACATCGGGGCTCCGGGCTTTCCCTGACCAACAGGGCTTCGTCGTTTACCACCAGCTGCACCTGGGCGCCCACTGAAAGTAAAACCCTGAAAAATCACGAACGTCGGACGATTGCTCCCACACCGAAAGTGCCAGCCAGTCAAGCTCTAGCTGCTGAACACCGGCCATTCCCAGCGCATCTACAGCACCACAGACATCGGGGCTCCGGGCTTTCCCTGACCATCAGGGCTTCGACATTTACCACCAGCTGCACCTCGGCTCCCACTGAAAAGAACCCCGAAAAATCACGAACGTCGGACGATTGCTCCCACACCAAAAGTGCCAGACAGTCAAGCTCTAGCTGCTGAACACCGGCCATTCCCAGCGCATCTACAGCACCACAGACATCGGGGCTCCGGGCTTTCCCTGACCAACAGGGCTTAGAAGTTTACCACCAGCTGAACCTGGGCGCCCACTGAAATAAAACCCCGAAAAATCACGAACGTCGGACGATTCCTCCCTCACCGAAAGTGCCAGCAACTCAAGCTCTTGCTGCTCCTCACCGCCCATTCCCAGCGCATCTACAGCACCACAGACATCGGGGTTCTGCGCTTTCCCTGACCAACAGGGCTTCAACGTTTACCACCAGCTGAACCTGGGCGCCCACTGAAAAAAATAAACGAAAAATCACGAACATCGCACGTTTGCTCCCACACCGAAAGTGCCAGCCAGTCAAGCTCTTGCTGCTCCTCACCGGCCATTCCCAGCGCATCTACAGCACCACAGACATCGGGGCTCCGGGCTTTCCCTGACCAACAGGCCTTCGACGTTTACCACTCGCTGAACCTGGGCTCCCACTGAAAAGAACCCCGAAAAATCACGAACGTCGGACGATTGCTCCCACACCAAAAGTGCCAGCCAGTCAACCTCTTGCTGCTCCTCACCGGCCATTGGAAGCGCATCTACAGCACCACAGACATCGGGGCTCCGGGCTTTCCCTGACCAACAGGGCTTCGACGTTTACCACCAGCTGAACCTGGGAGCCCAGTGAAATAAAACCACGAAAAATCACGAACGTCGGACGATTCCTCCCTCACCGAAAGTGCCAGCAACTCAAGCTCTTGCTGCTCCTCACCGGCCATTCCCAGCGCATCTACAGCACCACAGACATCGGGGCTCTGGGCTTTCCCTGACCAACAGGCCTTCGACGATTACCACCAGCTGAACCTGGGCGCCCACTGAAATAAAACCCCGAAAAATCACGAACGTCCGACGATTGCTCCCACACCCAAAGTGCCAGCCAGTCAAGCTCTTGCTGCTCCTCACCGGCTATTGGCAGCGCATCTACAGCACCACAGACATCGGGGTTCTGCGCTTTCCCTGACCAACAGGGCTTCGACGTTTACCACCAGCTGAACCTGGGCGCCCACTGGAAAAAAAACCCGAAAAATCACGAACGTCGGACGATTGCTCCCACAACGAAAGTGCCAGCAACTCAAGCTCTTGCTGCTCCTCACCGGCCATTGGCAGCACATCTACAGCACCACAGACATCGCGGCTCCGGGCTTTCCCTGACCATCAGGGCTTCGACATTTACCACCAGCTGCACCTGGGCTCCCACTGAAATAAAACCCCGAAAAATCACGAACGTCGGACGATTGCTCCCACAACGAAACTGCCAGCAACTCAAGCTCTTGCTGCTACTCACCGGACTTTGGCAGTGCATCTACAGCACCACAGACATCGGGGCTCCAGGCTTTCCCTGACGAACAGCGTTCGACGTTTACCACCAGCTGCACCTGGGCGCCCACTGAAAAAAATAAACGAAAAATCATGAATATCGGACGATTGCTCCCACACCGAAACTGCCAGCAACTCAAGCTCTTGCTGCTACTCACTGCCCATTGGCAGGGCATCTACAGCACCACAGACATCGGGGCTCCGAGCTTTCCCTGACCAACTGGGCTTCAACGTTTACCACCCGCTGCACCTGGGCGCCCACTGAAAAAAATAAACGAAAAATCACATACGTCGGACGATTGCTCCCACACCGAAAGTGCCAGCCAGTCAAGCTCTTGCTGCTCCTCACCGGCCATTGGCAGCGCATCTACAGCACCACAGACATCGGGGCTCCGGGCTTTCCCTGACCAACAGGGCTTCGACGTTTACCACCAGCTGAACCTGGGCGCCCACTGAAAGTAAAACCCCGAAAAATCACGAACATCGGACGATTGCTCCCACACCGAAAGTGCCAGCAACACAAGCTCTTGCTGCTCCTCACCGCCCATTGGCAGCGCATCTACAGCACCACAGACATCGGGGCTCCGGGCTTTCCCTGACCAACAGGGCTTCGACGTTTACCACCAGCTGCACCTGGGCGCCCACTGAAAAAAATAAACGAAAAATCATAAACATCGGACGATTGCTCCCACACCGAAAGTGCCAGCAACTCAAGCTCTTGCTGCTACTCACCGCCCATTGGCAGCGCATCTACAGCACCACAGACATCGGGGCTCCGGGCTTTCCCTGACCAACAGGGCTTCGACATTTACCACCAGCTGCACCTGGGCGCCCACTAAAATAAAACTCCGAAAAATCACGAACGTCGGACGATTGCTCCCACAACGAAAGTGCCAGCAACTCAAGGTCCTGCTGCTACTCACCGGACTTTGGCAGCGCATCTACAGCACCACAGACATCGCGGCTCCGGGCTTTCCCTGACCAACAGGGCTTCGACGTTTACCACCCGCTGAACCTGGGCGCCCACTGAAAAAAATTAAAGAAAAATCACGAACGTCGGACGATTGCTCCCACAGCAAAAGTGCCAGCCAGTCAACCTCTTGCTGCTCCTCACCGGCCATTGGCAGCGCATCTACAGCACCACAGACATCGGGGCTCCGGGCTTTCCCTGACCAACAGGGCTTCGACGTTTACCACCAGCTGAACCTGGGAGCCCAGTGAAATAAAACCCCGAAAAATCACGAACGTCGGACGATTCCTCCCACACCGAAAGTGCCAGCAACTCAAGCTCTTGCTGCTCCTCACCGGCCATTCCCAGCGCATCTACAGCACCACAGACATCGGGGCTCTGGGCTTTCCCTGACCAACAGGCCTTCGACGTTTACCACCAGCTGCACCTGGGCTCCCACTGAAAAGAACCCCGAAAAATCACGAACGTCGGACGATTGCTCCCACACCAAAAGTGCCAGACAGTCAAGCTCTAGCTGCTGAACACCGGCCATTCCCAGCGCATCTACAGCACCACAGACATCGGGGCTCCGGGCTTTCCCTGACCAACTGGGCTTCGACGATTACCACCAGCTGAACCTGGGCGCCCACTGAAATAAAACCCCGAAAAATCACGAACGTCCGACGATTGCTCCCACACCCAAAGTGCCAGCCAGTCAAGCTCTTGCTGCTCCTCAGCGGCGATTGGCAGCACATCTACAGCACCACAGACATCGGGGCTCCGGGCTTTCCCTGACCAACAGGGCTTCGACGTTTACCACCAGCTGAACCTGGGCGCCCACTGGACAAAAAACCCGAAAAATCACGAACGTCGGACGATTGCTCCCACAACGAAAGTGCCAGCAACTCAAGCTCTTGCTGCTCCTCACCGGCCATTGGCAGCACATCTACAGCACCACAGACATCGGGGCTCCGGGATTTCCCTGACCATCAGGGCTTCGACATTTACCACCAGCTGCACCTGGGCGCCCACTGAAATAAAACCCCGAAAAATCACGAACGTCGGACGATTGCTCCCACAACGAAACTGCCAGCAACTCAAGCTCTTGCTGCTACTCACCGGACTTTGGCAGTGCATCTACAGCACCACAGACATCGGGGCTCCAGGCTTTCCCTGACGAACAGCGTTCGACGTTTACCACCAGCTGCACCTGGGCGCCCACTGAAAAAAATAAACGAAAAATCATGAATATCGGACGATTGCTCCCACACCGAAACTGCCAGCAACTCAAGCTCTTGCTGCTACTCACTGCCCATTGGCAGGGCATCTACAGCACCACAGACATCGGGGCTCCGAGCTTTCCCTGACCAACTGGGCTTCAACGTTTACCACCAGCTGCACCTGGGCGCACACTGAAATAAAACTCCGAAAAATCACGAACGTCAGACGATTGCTCCCACAACGAAAGTGCCAGCAACTCAAGCTCTTGCTGCTACTCACCAGACTTTGGCAGTGCATCTACAGCACCACAGACATCGGGGCTCCGGGCTTTCCCTGACCAACAGGGCTTCGACGTTTACCACCAGCTGAACCTGGGCGCCCACTGAAAAAAATAAACTAAAAATCACGAACATCGGACGATTGCTCCCACACCGAAAGTGCCAGACAGTCAAGCTCTTGCTGCTCCTCACCGGCCATTGGCAGCTCATCTACAGCATCACAGATATCGGGGCTCCGGGCTTTCCGTGACCAACAGGGCTTCGACGTTTACCACCAGCTGAACCTGGGCGCCCACTGAAAGTAAAACCCCGAAAAATCACGAACATCGGACGATTGCTCCCACACCGAAAGTGCCAGCAACACAAGCTCTTGCTGCTCCTCACCGCCCATTCCCAGCGCATCTACAGCACCACAGACATCGGGGCTCTGGGCTTTCCCTGACCAACAGGGCTTCGACGTTTACTACCAGCTGAACCTGGGCGCCCACTGAAAAAAAACCCCGAAAAATCACAAACGTCGGACGATTGCTCCCACACCGAAAGTCCCAGCCAGTCAAGCTCTTGCTGCTCCTCACCGGCCATTCCCAGCGCATCTACAGCACCACAGACATCGCGGCTCCGGGCTTTCCCTCACCAACAGGGCTTCGACATTTACCACCAGCTGCACCTGGTTACCCACTGAAAAAAAACCCTGAAAAATCCAAAACGTCAGACGATTGCTCCCACACTGAAAGTGCCAGCAACTCAAGCTCTTGCTGCTCCTCACCGGCCATTGGCAGCGCATCTACAGCACCACAGACATCGCGGCTCTGGGCTTTCCCTGACCAACAGGCCTTCGACATTAACCACCAGCTGCACCTAGTTGGCCACTGAAAAAAAACCCTGAAAAATCAAAAACGTCGGACAATTGATCCCACACCGAAAGTGCCAGCCAGTCAAGCTCTTGCAGTTCCTCACCGGCCACTGGCAGCTCATCTACAGCACCACAGACATCGGAGCTCCGGGCTTTCCCTGACCAACAGGCCTTCGACGTTTACCACCAGCTGCACCTGGCCTCCCACTGAAAAGAACCCCGAAAAATCACGAACGTCGGACGATTGCTCCCACAACGAAAGTGCCAGCAACTCAAGCTCTTGCTGCTACTCACCGGACTTTGGCAGTGCATCTACAGCACCACAGACATCGCGGCTCCGGGCTTTCCCTGACCAACAGGGCTTCGACGTTTACCACCAGCTGCACCTGGGCGCCCACTGAAAAAAATAAACGAAAAATCATGAATATCGGACGATTGCTCCCACACCGAAACTGCCAGCAACTCAAGCTCTTGCTGCTACTCACCGCCCATTGGCAGGGCATCTACAGCACCACAGACATCGGGGCTCCGAGCTTTCCCTGACCAACAGGGCTTCAACGTTTACCACCAGCTGCACCTGGGCGCCCACTGAAATAAATCTCCGAAAAATCACGAACGTCAGATGATTGCTCCCACAACGAAAGTGCCAGCAACTCAAGCTCTTGCTGCTACTCACCAGACTTTGGCAGCGCATCTACAGCACCACAGACATCGGGGCTCCGGGCTTTCCCTGACCAACAGGCCTTCGACGTTTACCACCAGCTGCACCTGGGCGCCCACTGAAATAAAACCCCGAAAAATCACGAACGTCGGACGATTGCTCCCACAACGAAAGTGCCAGCAACTCAAGCTCTTGCTGCTACTCACCGGACTTTGGCAGTGCATCTACAGCACCACAGACATCAGGGCTCCGAGCTTTCCCTGACCAACAGGGCTTCAACGTTTACCACCAGCTGCACCTGGGTGCCCACTGAAAAGAAAACCCAAGAATCACAAATGTCGGACGATTCCTGCCACACCTTAAATGCCAGCCTGTCAAGCTCTGGCTGCACCTCACCGCCCATTCCCAGCGCATCTACAGCACCACAGACATCGGGGCTCCGGGCTTTCCCTGACCAACAGGGCTTCGACGTTTACCACCAGCTGCACCTGGGCTCCCACTGAAAAGAACCCCCGAAAAATCATGAACATCGGTCGATTGCTCCCACACCGAAAGTGCCAGCAACACAAGCTCTTGCTGCTCCTCACCGGGCGTTCCCAGCGCATCTACAGCACCACAGACATCGGGGCTCCGGGCTTTCCCTGACCAACAGGGCTTAGACGTTTACCACCAGCTGAACCTGGGCGCCCAGTGAATAAAAATCCCCAAAAATCACAAACGTCCGACGATTGCTCCCACACCAAAAGTGCCAGCAACACAAGCTCTTGCTGCTCCTCACCGCCCATTGGCAGCGCATCTACAGCACCACAGACATCGGGGCTCCGGGCTTTCCCTGACCAACAGGGCTTAGAAGTTTACCACCAGCTGAACCTGGGCGCCCACTGAAAGTAAAACCCCGAAGAATCACGAACGTCGGACGATTGCTCCCACAACGAAAGTGCCAGCCAGTCAAGCTCTTGCTGCTCCTCACCGGCCATTCCCAGCGCATCTACAGCACCACAGACATCGGGGCTCCGGGCTTTCCCTGACCAACAGGGCTTAGAAGTTTACTACCAGCTGAACTTGTGCGCCCACTGGAAAAAAAATCCCCAAATATCACAAACGTCGGACGATTGCTCCCACACCGAAAGTCCCAGTCAGTCAAGCTCTTGCTGCTCCTCACCGGCCATTGGCACCGCATCTACAGCACCACAGACATCACGGCTCCGGGCTTTCCCTGACCAACAGGGCTTCGACATTTACCACCAGCTGCACCTGGTTACCCACTGAAAAAAAACCCTGAAAAATCAAAAACGTCGGACGATTGCTCCCACACCAAAAGTGCCAGCCAGTCAAGCTCTTGCTGCTCCTCACCGGCCATGGGCAGTGAATCTACAGCACCACAGACATCCCGGCTCCGGGCTTTCCCTGACGAACAGGGCTTCGACATTTACCACCAGCTGCACCTGGGCGCCCACTGAAATAAATAAACGAAAAATCACAAACGTCGGACGATTCCTCCCCCACAGAAAGTGCCAGCAACTCAAGCTCTTGCTGCTCCTCACCGGCCATTCCCAGCGCATCTACAGCACCACAGACATCGGGGCTCTGGGCTTTCCCTGACCAACAGGCCTTCGACGTTTACCACCAGCTGCACCTGGGCTCCCACTGAAAAGAACCCCGAAAAATCACGAACGTCGGACGATTGCTCCCACACCAAAAGTGCCAGACAGTCAAGCTCTAGCTGCTGAACACCGGCCATTCCCAGCGCATCTACAGCACCACAGACATCGGGGCTCCGGGCTTTCCCTGACCAACTGGGCTTCGACGATTACCACCAGCTGAACCTGGGCGCCCACTGAAATAAAACCCCGAAAAATCACGAACGTCCGACGATTGCTCCCACACCCAAAGTGCCAGCCAGTCAAGCTCTTGCTGCTCCTCAGCGGCGATTGGCAGCACATCTACAGCACCATAGACATCGGGGCTCCGGGCTTTCCCTGACCAACAGGGCTTCGACGTTTACCACCAGCTGAACCTGGGCGCCCACTGGACAAAAAACCCGAAAAATCACGAACGTCGGACGATTGCTCCCACAACGAAAGTGCCAGCAACTCAAGCTCTTGCTGCTCCTCACCGGCCATTGGCAGCACATCTACAGCACCACAGACATCGGGGCTCCGGGATTTCCCTGACCATCAGGGCTTCGACATTTACCACCAGCTGCACCTGGGCGCCAACTGAAATAAAACCCCGAAAAATCACGAACGTCGGACGATTGCTCCCACAACGAAAGTGCCAGCAACTCAAGCTCTTGCTGCTACTCACCGGACTTTGGCAGTGCATCTACAGCACCACAGACATCGGGGCTCCAGGCTTTCCCTGACGAACAGTGTTCGACGTTTACCACCAGCTGCACCTGGGCGCCCACTGAAAAAAATAAACGAAAAATCATGAATATCGGACGATTGCTCGCACACCGAAACTGCCAGCAACTCAAGCTCTTGCTGCTACTCACTGCCCATTGGCAGGGCATCTACAGCACCACAGACATCGGGGCTCCGAGCTTTCCCTGACCAACTGGGCTTCAACGTTTACCACCAGCTGCACCTGGGCGCACACTGAAATAAAACTCCGAAAAATCACGAACGTCAGACGATTGCTCCCACAACGAAAGTGCCAGCAACTCAAGCTCTTGCTGCTACTCACCAGACTTTGGCAGTGCATCTACAGCACCACAGACATCGGGGCTCCGGGCTTTCCCTGACCAACAGGGCTTCGACGTTTACCACCAGCTGAACCTGGGCGCCCACTGAAAAAAATAAACTAAAAATCACGAACATCGGACGATTGCTCCCACACCGAAAGTGCCAGACAGTCAAGCTCTTGCTGCTCCTCACCGGCCATTGGCAGCTCATCTACAGCATCACAGATATCGGGGCTCCGGGCTTTCCGTGACCAACAGGGCTTCGACGTTTACCACCAGCTGCACCTGGGCGCCCACTGAAAGTAAAACCCCGAAAAATCACGAACATCGGACGATTGCTCCCACACCGAAAGTGCCAGCAACACAAGCTCTTGCTGCTCCTCACCGCCCATTCCCAGCGCATCTACAGCACCACAGACATCGGGGCTCTGGGCTTTCCCTGACCAACAGGGCTTCGACGTTTACTACCAGCTGAACCTGGGCGCCCACTGAAAAAAAACCCCGAAAAATCACAAACGTCGGACGATTGCTCCCACACCGAAAGTCCCAGCCAGTCAAGCTCTTGCTGCTCCTCACCGGCCATTCCCAGCGCATCTACAGCACCACAGACATCGCGGCTCCGGGCTTTCCCTCACCAACAGGGCTTCGACATTTACCACCAGCTGCACCTGGTTACCCACTGAAAAAAAACCCTGAAAAATCCAAAACGTCAGACGATTGCTCCCACACTGAAAGTGCCAGCAACTCAAGCTCTTGCTGCTCCTCACCGGCCATTGGCAGCGCATCTACAGCACCACAGACATCGCGGCTCTGGGCTTTCCCTGACCAACAGGCCTTCGACATTAACCACCAGCTGCACCTAGTTGGCCACTGAAAAAAAACCCTGAAAAATCAAAAACGTCGGACAATTGATCCCACACCGAAAGTGCCAGCCAGTCAAGCTCTTGCAGTTCCTCACCGGCCACTGGCAGCTCATCTACAGCACCACAGACATCGGAGCTCCGGGCTTTCCCTGACCAACAGGCCTTCGACGTTTACCACCAGCTGCACCTGGGCTCCCACTGAAAAGAACCCCGAAAAATCACGAACGTCGGACGATTGCTCCCACAACGAAAGTGCCAGCAACTCAAGCTCTTGCTGCTACTCACCGGACTTTGGCAGTGCATCTACAGCACCACAGACATCGCGGCTCCGGGCTTTCCCTGACGAACAGGGCTTCGACGTTTACCACCAGCTGCACCTGGGCGCCCACTGAAAAAAATAAACGAAAAATCATGAATATCGGACGATTGCTCCCACACCGAAACTGCCAGCAACTCAAGCTCTTGCTGCTACTCACCGCCCATTGGCAGGGCATCTACAGCACCACAGACATCGGGGCTCCGAGCTTTCCCTGACCAACAGGGCTTCAACGTTTACCACCAGCTGCACCTGGGCGCCCACTGAAATAAATCTCCGAAAAATCACGAACGTCAGATGATTGCTCCCACAACGAAAGTGCCAGCAACTCAAGCTCTTGCTGCTACTCACCAGACTTTGGCAGCGCATCTACAGCACCACAGACATCGGGGCTCCGGGCTTTCCCTGACCAACAGGCCTTCGACGTTTACCACCAGCTGCACCTGGGCGCCCACTGAAATAAAACCCCGAAAAATCACGAACGTCGGACGATTGCTCCCACAACGAAAGTGCCAGCAACTCAAGCTCTTGCTGCTACTCACCGGACTTTGGCAGTGCATCTACAGCACCACAGACATCAGGGCTCCGAGCTTTCCCTGACCAACAGGGCTTCAACGTTTACCACCAGCTGCACCTGGGTGCCCACTGAAAAAGAAAACCCAAAAATCACAAATGTCGGACGATTCCTGCCACACCTTAAATGCCAGCCTGTCAAGCTCTGGCTGCCCCTCACCGCCCATTCCCAGCGCATCTACAGCACCACAGACATCGGGGCTCCGGGCTTTCCCTGACCAACAGGGCTTCGACGTTTACCACCAGCTGCACCTGGGCTCCCACTGAAAAGAACCCCCGAAAAATCATGAACATCGGTCGATTGCTCCCACACCGAAAGTGCCAGCAACACAAGCTCTTGCTGCTCCTCACCGGGCGTTCCCAGCGCATCTACAGCACCACAGACATCGGGGCTCCGGGCTTTCCCTGACCAACAGAGCTTAGACGTTTACCACCAGCTGAACCTGGGCGCCCAGTGAATAAAAATCCCCAAAAATCACAAACGTCCGACGATTGCTCCCACACCAAAAGTGCCAGCAACACAAGCTCTTGCTGCTCCTCACCGCCCATTGGCAGCGCATCTACAGCACCACAGACATCGGGGCTCCGGGCTTTCCCTGACCAACAGGGCTTAGAAGTTTACCACCAGCTGAACCTGGGCGCCCACTGAAAGTAAAACCCCGAAGAATCACGAACGTCGGACGATTGCTCCCACAACGAAAGTGCCAGCCAGTCAAGCTCTTGCTGCTCCTCACCGGCCATTCCCAGCGCATCTACAGCACCACAGACATCGGGGCTCCGGGCTTTCCCTGACCAACAGGGCTTAGAAGTTTACTACCAGCTGAACTTGTGCGCCCACTGGAAAAAAAATCCCCAAATATCACAAACGTCGGACGATTGCTCCCACACCGAAAGTCCCAGTCAGTCAAGCTCTTGCTGCTCCTCACCGGCCATTGGCACCGCATCTACAGCACCACAGACATCACGGCTCCGGGCTTTCCCTGACCAACAGGGCTTCGACATTTACCACCAGCTGCACCTGGTTACCCACTGAAAAAAAACCCTGAAAAATCAAAAACGTCGGACGATTGCTCCCACACCAAAAGTGCCAGCCAGTCAAGCTCTTGCTGCTCCTCACCGGCCATGGGCAGTGAATCTACAGCACCACAGACATCCCGGCTCCGGGCTTTCCCTGACGAACAGGGCTTCGACATTTACCACCAGCTGCACCTGGGCGCCCACTGAAATAAATAAACGAAAAATCACAAACGTCGGACGATTGCTCCCACACCTGAAGTGCCAGCCAGTCAAGCTCTTGCTGCTCCTCACCGGCCATTGGCAGCGCATCTACAGCACCACAGACATCGGGGCTCTGGGCTTTCCCTGACCAACAGGGCTTCGACGTTTACCACCAGCTGCACCTCGGAGCCCGCTGAAAAAAACCCCGAAAAATCACAAACGTCGGACGATTGCTCCCACACCGAAAGTGCCAGCAACTCAAGCTCTTGCTGCTACTCACCGGACTTTGGCAGTGCATCTACAGCACCACAGACATCGGGGTCCTGCGCTTTCCCTGAACAACAGGGCTTCAACGTTTACCACCAGCTGCACCTGGGCGCCCGCTGAAAAAAACCCCGAAAAATCACAAACGTCGGACGATTGCTCCCACACCGAAAGTGCCAGCCAGTCAAGCTCTTGCTGCTACTCACCGGACTTTGGCAGTGCATCTACAGCACCACAGACATCGGGGCTCCGGGCTTTCCCAGACCAACAGGGCTTCGACATTTACCACCAGCTGCACCTGGGCGCCCACTGAAATTAAAACCACGAAAAATCACGAACGTAGGACGATTGCTCCCACACCAAAAGTCCCAGTCAGTCAAGCTCTTGCTGCTACTCACGGGCCATGGGCAGCGCATCTACAGCACCACAGACATCGTGGCTCCGGGCTTTCCCTGACCAACAGGGCTTCGACATTTACCACCAGCTGCACCTGGGTGCCCCCTGAAAAAAAAACCCCAAAAATCACAAATGTCGGACGATTCCTGCCACACCTTAAATGCCAGCCTGTCAAGCTCTTGCTGCTCCTCACCGGCCATTGGAGGCGCATCTACAGCACCACAGACATCGGGGCTCCGGGCTTTCCCTGACCAACAGGGCTTCAACGTTTACCACCAGCTGCACCTGGGCGCCCACTGAAAAAAATAAACGAAAAATCACGAACATCGCACGATTGCTCCCACATCGAAAGTGCCAGCAACTCAAGCTCTTGCTGCTACTCACCTCCCATTCCCAGCGCATCTACAGCACCACAGACATCGGGGCTCCGGGCTTTCCCTGACGAACAGGGCTTCGACGTTTACCACCAGCTGAACCTGGGCGCGCACTGGAAAAAAAACCCGAAAAATCACGAACGTCGGACGATTGTTCCCACATTGAAAGTGCCAGCCAGTCAAGCTCTTGCTGCTATTCACCGGCCATTGGCAGCGCATCTACAGCACCACAGACATCGGGGCTCCGGGCTTTCCCTGACCAACAGGGCTTCGACGTTTACCACCCGCTGCACCTGGGCTCCCACTGAAAAGAACACCGAAAAATCACAAACGTCGGAAGATTGCTCCCACACCGAAAGTGCCAGCCAGTCAAGCTCTTGCTGCTCCTCACCGCCCATTCCCAGCGCATCTACAGCACCACAGACATCGGAGCTCCGGGCTTTCCATGACGAACCAAGCTTCGACATTTACCACCAGCTGCACCTGGGCTCCCACTGAAAAGAACCCCCGAAAAATCACGAACATCGGACGATTGCTCCCACACCGAAAGTGCCAGCAACACAAGCTCTTGCTGCTCCTCACCGGCCGTTCCCAGCACATCTACAGCACCACAGACATCGGGGCTCCGGGCTTTCCCTGACCAACAGGGCTTCGACGTTTACCACCAGCTGAACCTGGGCGCCCACTGAAAAAAATAAACGAAAAATCACGAAGATCAGACGATTGATCCCACAACGAAAGTGCCAGCCAGTCAAGCTCTTGCTGCTCCTCACCGCCCATTCCCAGCGCATCTACAGCACCACAGACATCGGGGCTCCGGGCTTTCCCTGACCAACAGGGCTTCGACATTTACCACCAGCTGCACCTGGGCGCACACTGAAATAAAACCCCGAAAAATCACAAACGTCGGACGATTGCTCCCACAACGAAAGTGCCAGCAACTCAAGCTCTTGCTGCTACTCACCGGCCATTGGCAGCGCATCTACAGCACCACAGACATCGGGGCTCCGGGCTTTCCCTGACCAACAGGGCTTCGACGTTTACCACCAGCTGCACCTGGGCGCCCACTGAAAAAAAACCCCGAAAACTCACGAACGTCGGACGATTCCTCCCACACCGAAAGTGCCAGCATGTCAGCCTCTTGCTGCTCCTCACCGGCCATTGGCAGCGCATCTACAGCACCACAGACATCGGGGCTCCGGGCTTTCCCTGACCAACAGGGCTTCGACGTTTACCACCAGCTGAACCTGGGCGCCCACTGAAAAAAAACCCCGAAAAATCACGAACGTCGGACGATTGCTCCCACACTGAAAGTGCCAGCCAGTCAAGCTCTTGCTGCTCCTCACCGGCCATTGGCAGCGCATCTACAGCACCACAGACATCGCGGCTCCGGGCTTTCCCTGACCAACAGGCCTTCGACATTTACCACCAGCTGCACCTGGGCGCCCACTGAAATAAAACTCCGAAAAATCACGAACGTCGGACGATTGCTCCCACAACGAAAGTGCCAGCAACTCAAGCTCTTGCTGCTACTCACCAGACTTTGGCAGTGCATCTACAGCACCACATACATTGGGGTTCTGCGCTTTCCCTGACCAACAGGGCTTCGACGTTTACCACCAGCTGAACCTGGGCGCCCACTGAAAAAAATAAACTAAAAATCACGAACATCGGACGATTGCTCCCACACCGAAAGTGCCAGACAGTCAAGCTCTTGCTGCTCCTCACCGCCCATTCCCAGTGCATCTACAGCATCACAGATATCGGGGCTCCGGGCTTTCCGTGACCAACAGGGCTTCGACGTTTACCACCAGCTGAACCTGGGCGCCCACTGAAAGTAAAACCCCGAAAAATCACGAACATCGGACGATTGCTCCCACACCGAAAGTGCCAGCAACACAAGCTCTTGCTGCTCCTCACCGGCCATTCCCAGCGCATCTACATCACCACAGACATCGGGGCTCCGGGCTTTCCCTGACCAACAGGTCTTAGAAGTTTACCACCAGCTGAACCTGGGCGCCCACTGAAATAAAACCCCGAAAAATCACGAACGTCCGACGATTGCGCCCACACCCAAAGTGTCAGCCAGTCAAGCTCTTGCTGCTGCTCACCGGACTTTGGCAGTGCATCTACAGCACCACAGACATCGGGGCTCCGGGCTTTCCCTGACCATCAGGGCTTCGACATTTACCATCAGCTGCACCTCGGCTCCCACTGAAATAAAAGCCCGAAAAATCACGAACGTCGGACGATTGCTCCCACAACGAAAGTGCCAGCCAGTCAAGCTCTTGCTGCTCCTCACTGCCCATTCCCAGCGCATCTACAGCACCACAGACATCGGGGCTCCGGGCTTTCCCTGACGAACAGGGCTTCGACGTTTACCACCAGTTGAACCTGGGCGCCCACTGGAAAAAAAACCCGAAAAATCACGAACGTCGGACGATTGTTCCCACATTGAAAGTGCCAGCCAGTCAAGCTCTTGCTGCTCCTCACCGGCCATTCCCAGCGCATCTACAGCACCACAGACATCGCGGCTCCGGGCTTTCCCTGACCATCAGGGCTTCGACATTTACCACCAGCTGCACCTGGGCGCCCACTGAAATAAAACCCCGAAAAATCACAAACGTCGGACGATTGCTCCCACAACGAAAGTGCCAGCAACTCAAGCTCTTGCTGCTCCTCACCGGAGAGTGGCAGCGCATCTACAGCACCACAGACATCGGGGCTCCGGGCTTTCCCTGACCAACAGGCCTTCGACATTTACCACCAGCTGCACCTGGGCTCCCACTGAAATAAAACCCCGAAAAATCACGAACGTCGGACGATTGCTCCCACAACGAAAGTGCCAGCAACTCAAGCTCTTGCTGCTACTCACCGGACTTTGGCAGTGCATCTACAGCACCACAGACATCGGGGCTCCGGGCTTTCCCTGACCAACAGGGCTTCGACGTTTACCACCAGCTGCACCTGGGCGCCCACTGAAAAAAATAAACGAAAAATCATGAATATCGGACGATTGCTCCCACACCGAAACTGCGAGCAACTCAAGCTCTTGCTGCTACTCACCGCCCATTGGCAGGGCATCTACAGCACCACAGACATCGGGGCTCCGGGCTTTCCCTGACCAACAGGGCTTCAACGTTTACCACCAGCTGCACCTGGGCGCCCACTGAAAGTAAAACCCCGAAAAATCACGAACATCGGACGATTGCTCCCACAACGAAAGTGCCAGCAACACAAGCTCTTGCTGCTCCTCACCGCCCATTCCCAGCGCATCTACAGCACCACAGACATCGCGGCTCCGGGCTTTCCCTCACCAACAGGGCTTCGACATTTACCACCAGCTGCACCTGGTTACCCACTGAAAAAAAACCCTGAAAAATCAAAAACGTCAGACGATTCGTCCCACACTGAAAGTGCCAGCAACTCAAGCTCTTGCTGCTCCTCACCGGCCATTCCCAGTGCATCTACAGCACCACAGACATCGCGGCTCTGGGCTTTCCCTGACCAACAGGCCTTCGACATTTACCACCAGCTGCACGTAGTTGGTCACTGAAAAAAAACCCTGAAAAATCAAAAACGTCGGACAATTGATCCCACACCGAAAGTGCCAGCCAGTCAAGCTCTTGCAGTTCCTCACCGGCCACTGGCAGCTCATCTACAGCACCACAGACATCGGAGCTCCGGGATTTCCCTGACCAACAGGGCTTCGACGTTTACCACTCGCTGCACCTGGGCTCCCACTGAAAAAAACCCCGAAAAATCACGAACGTCGGACGATTGCACCCAAACCGAAATTGCCAGCAACACAATCTCTTGCTGCTCCTCACCGGCCATTCCCAGCGCATCTACAGCACCACAGACATCGGGGCTCCGGGATTTCCCTGACCAACAGGGCTTCGACGTTTACCACCAGCTGAACCTGGGCGCCCACTACAAAAAAAACCCAAAAAATCACGAACGTCGGACGATTGTTCCCACATTGAAAGTGCCAGCCAGTCAAGCTCTTGCTGCTCCTCACCGGCCATTCCCAGCGCATCTACAGCACCACAGACATCGGGGCTCCGGGCTTTCCCTGACCATCAGGGCTTCGACATTTACCACCAGCTGCACTTGGGCGCCCACTGAAATAAAACCCCGAAAAATCACGAACGTCGGACGATTGCTCCCACAACAAAAGTGCCAGCAACTCAAGCTCTTGCTGCTACTCACCGGACTTTGGCAGTGCATCTACAGCACCACAGACATCAGGGTTCTGCGCTTTCCCTGACCAACAGGGCTTTGACGTTTACCACCAGGTGCACCTGGGCGCCCACTGAAATAAATAAACGAAAAATCACGAACGTCGGACGATTGCTCCCACACCGAAAGTGCCAGCAACACAAGCTCTTGCTGCTCCTCACCGGACTTTGGCAGCGCATCTACAGCACCACAGACATCGGGGCTCCGGGCTTTCCCTGACCAACAGGGCTTCGACGTTTACCACCAGCTGAACCTTGGCGCCCACTGAAATAAAACCCCCAAAAATCACGAACGTCGGACGATTGCTCCCACACCGAAAGTGCCAGCCAGTCAAGCTCTTGCTGCTCCTCACCGCGCATTCCCAGCGCATCTACAGCACCACAGACATCGGGGCTCCGGGCTTTCCCTGACGAACAGGGCTTCGACGTTTACCACCAGCTGCACCTGGGCGCCCACTGAAAAAAATAAACGAAAAATCATGAACATCGGACGATTGCTCCCACACCGAAAGTGCCAGCAACTCAAGCTCTTGCTGCTACTCACCGCCCATTCCCAGCGCATCTACAGCACCACAGACATCGGGGCTCCGGGCTTTCCCTGACCAACAGGGCTTCGACATTTACCATCAGCTGCACCTGGGCGCCCACTGAAATAAAACTCCGAAAAATCACGAACGTCGGACGATTGCTCCCACAACGAAAGTGCCAGCAACTCAAGGTCCTGCTGCTACTCACCGGACATTGGCAGCGCATCTACAGCACCACAGACATCGCGGCTCCGGGCTTTCCCTGACCAACAGGGCTTCGACGTTTACCACCAGCTGAACCTGGGCGCCCACTGAAAAAAATTAAAGAAAAATCACGAACGTCGGACGATTGCTCCCACAGCAAAAGTGCCAGCCAATGAAGCTCTTGCTGCTCCTCACCGGCCATTCCCAGCGCATCTACAGCACCACAGACATCGGTGCTCCGGGCTTTCCCTGACCAACAGGCCTTCGACGTTTACCACTCGCTGAACCTGGGCTCCCACTGAAAAGAACCCCCAAAAATCACGAACGTCGGACGATTGCTCCCACACCAAAAGTGCCAGCCAGTCAACCTCTTGCTGCTCCTCACCGGCCACTGGCAGCGCATCTACAGCACCACAGACATCGGGGCTCCGGGCTTTCCCTGACCAACAGGGCTTCGACGTTTACCACCAGCTGAACCTGGGAGCCCAGTGAAATGAAACCCCGAAAAATCACGAACGTCGGACGATTCCTCCCACACCGAAAGTGCCAGCAACTCAAGCTCTTGCTGCTCCTCACCGGCCATTCCCAGCGCATCTACAGCACCACAGACATCGGGGCTCTGGGCTTTCCCTGACCAACAGGCCTTCGACGTTTACCACCAGCTGCACCTGGGCTCCCACTGAAAAGAACCCCGAAAAATCACGAACGTCGGACGATTGCTCCCACACCAAAAGTGCCAGACAGTCAAGCTCTAGCTGCTGAACACCGGCCATTCCCAGCGCATCTACAGCACCACAGACATCGGGGCTCCGGGCTTTCCCTGACCAACTGGGCTTCGACGATTACCACCAGCTGAACCTGGGCGCCCACTGAAATAAAACCCCGAAAAATCACGAACGTCCGACGATTGCTCCCACACCCAAAGTGCCAGCCAGTCAAGCTCTTGCTGCTCCTCACCGGCCATTGGCAGCACATCTACAGCACCACAGACATCGGGGCTCCGGGCTTTCCCTGACCAACAGGGCTTCGACGTTTACCACCAGCTGAACCTGGGCGCCCACTGAAATAAAACCCCGAAAAATCACGAACATCGGACGATTGCTCCCACACCGAAAGTGCCAGCAACACAAGCTCTTGCTGCTCCTCACCGCCCATTCCCAGCGCATCTACCGCACCACAGACATCGGGGCTCTGGGCTTTCCCTGACCAACAGGGCTTCGACGTTTACTACCAGCTGAACCTGGGCGCCCACTGAAAAAAAACCCCGAAAAATCACAAACGTCGGACGATTGCACCCAAACCGAAAGTCCCAGCCAGTCAAGCTCTTGCTGCTCCTCACCGGCCATTCCCAGCGCATCTACAGCACCACAGACATCGCGGCTCCGGGCTTTCCCTCACCAACAGGGCTTCGACACTTACCACCAGCTGCACCTGGTTACCCACTGAAAAAAAACCCTGAAAAATCCAAAACGTCAGACGATTGCTCCCACACTGAAAGTGCCAGCAACTCAAGCTCTTGCTGCTCCTCACCGGCCATTGGCAGCGCATCTACAGCACCACAGACATCGCGGCTCTGGGTTTCCCTGACCAACAGGCCTTCGACATTAACCACCAGCTGCACCTAGTTGGCCACTGAAAAAAAACCCTGAAAAATCAAAAACGTCGGACAATTGATCCCACACCGAAAGTGCCAGCCAGTCAAGCTCTTGCTGCTCCTCACCGGCCACTGGCAGCTCATCTACAGCACCACAGACATCGGAGCTCCGGGCTTTCCCTGAACAACAGGCCTTCGACGTTTACCACCAGCTGCACCTGGGCTCCCACTGAAAAGAACCCCGAAAAATCACGAACGTCGGACGATTGCTCCCACAACGAAAGTGCCAGCAACTCAAGCTCTTGCTGCTACTCACCGGACTTTGGCAGTGCATCTACAGCACCACAGACATCGCGGCTCCGGGCTTTCCCTGACGAACAGGGCTTCGACGTTTACCACCAGCTGCACCTGGGCGCCCACTGAAAAAAATAAACGAAAAATCATGAATATCGGACGATTGCTCCCACACCGAAACTGCCAGCAACTCAAGCTCTTGCTGCTACTCACCGCCCATTGGCAGGGCATCTACAGCACCACAGACATCGGGGCTCCGAGCTTTCCCTGACCAACAGGGCTTCAACGTTTACCACCAGCTGCACCTGGGCGCCCACTGAAATAAATCTCCGAAAAATCACGAACGTCAGATGATTGCTCCCACAACGAAAGTGCCAGCAACTCAAGCTCTTGCTGCTACTCACCAGACTTTGGCAGCGCATCTACAGCACCACAGACATCGGGGCTCCGGGCTTTCCCTGACCAACAGGGCTTCGACGTTTACCACCAGCTGCACCTGGGCGCCCACTGAAATAAAACCCCGAAAAATCACGAACGTCGGACGATTGCTCCCACAACGAAAGTGCCAGCAACTCAAGCTCTTGCTGCTACTCACCGGACTTTGGCAGTGCATCTACAGCACCACAGACATCAGGGCTCCGAGCTTTCCCTGACCAACAGGGCTTCAACGTTTACCACCAGCTGCACCTGGGTGCCCACTGAAAAAGAAAACCCAAAAATCACAAATGTCGGACGATTCCTGCCACACCTTAAATGCCAGCCTGTCAAGCTCTGGCTGCCCCTCACCGCCCATTCCCAGCGCATCTACAGCACCACAGACATCGGGGCTCCGGGCTTTCCCTGACCAACAGGGCTTCGACGTTTACCACCAGCTGCACCTGGGCTCCCACTGAAAAGAACCCCCGAAAAATCATGAATATCGGTCGATTGCTCCCACACCGAAAGTGCCAGCAACACAAGCTCTTGCTGCTCCTCACCGGGCGTTCCCAGCGCATCTACAGCACCACAGACATCGGGGCTCCGGGCTTTCCCTGACCAACAGGGCTTAGACGTTTACCACCAGCTGAACCTGGGCGCCCAGTGAATAAAAATCCCCAAAAATCACAAACGTCCGACGATTGCTCCCACACCAAAAGTGCCAGCAACACAAGCTCTTGCTGCTCCTCACCGCCCATTGGCAGCGCATCTACAGCACCACAGACATCGGGGCTCCGGGCTTTCCCTGACCAACAGGGCTTAGAAGTTTACCACCAGCTGAACCTGGGCGCCCACTGAAAGTAAAACCCCGAAGAATCACGAACGTCGGACGATTGCTCCCACAACGAAAGTGCCAGCCAGTCAAGCTCTTGCTGCTCCTCACCGGCCATTCCCAGCGCATCTACAGCACCACAGACATCGGGGCTCCGGGCTTTCCCTGACCAACAGGGCTTGGAAGTTTACTACCAGCTGAACTTGTGCGCCCACTGGAAAAAAAATCCCCAAATATCACAAACGTCGGACGATTGCTCCCACACCGAAAGTCCCAGTCACTCAAGCTCTTGCTGCTCCTCACCGGCCATTGGCACCGCATCTACAGCACCACAGACATCACGGCTCCGGGCTTTCCCTGACCAACAGGGCTTCGACATTTACCACCAGCTGCACCTGGTTACCCACTGAAAAAAAACCCTGAAAAATCAAAAACGTCGGACGATTGCTCCCACACCAAAAGTGCCAGCCAGTCAAGCTCTTGCTGCTCCTCACCGGCCATGGGCAGTGAATCTACAGCACCACAGACATCCCGGCTCCGGGCTTTCCCTGACGAACAGGGCTTCGACATTTACCACCAGCTGCACCTGGGCGCCCACTGAAATAAATAAACGAAAAATCACAAACGTCGGACGATTGCTCCCACACCTGAAGTGCCAGCCAGTCAAGCTCTTGCTGCTCCTCACCGGCCATTGGCAGCGCATCTACAGCACCACAGACATCGGGGCTCCGGGCTTTCCCTGACCAACAGGGCTTCGACGTTTACCACCAGCTGCACCTCGGAGCCCGCTGAAAAAAACCCCGAAAAATCACAAACGTCGGACGATTGCTCCCACACCGAAAGTGCCAGCAACTCAAGCTCTTGCTGCTACTCACCGGACTTTGGCAGTGCATCTACAGCACCACAGACATCGGGGTCCTGCGCTTTCCCTGAACAACAGGGCTTCAACGTTTACCACCAGCTGCACCTGGGCGCCCGCTGAAAAAAACCCCGAAAAATCACAAACGTCGGACGATTGCTCCCACACCGAAAGTGCCAGCCAGTCAAGCTCTTGCTGCTACTCACCGGACTTTGGCAGTGCATCTACAGCACCACAGACATCGGGGCTCCGGGCTTTCCCAGACCAACAGGGCTTCGACATTTACCACCAGCTGCACCTGGGCGCCCACTGAAATTAAAACCACGAAAAATCACGAACGTAGGACGATTGCTCCCACACCAAAAGTCCCAGTCAGTCAAGCTCTTGCTGCTACTCACGGGCCATGGGCAGCGCATCTACAGCACCACAGACATCGTGGCTCCGGGCTTTCCCTGACCAACAGGGCTTCGACATTTACCACCAGCTGCACCTGGGTGCCCCCTGAAAAAAAAACCCCAAAAATCACAAATGTCGGACGATTCCTGCCACACCTTAAATGCCAGCCTGTCAAGCTCTTGCTGCTCCTCACCGGCCATTGGAGGCGCATCTACAGCACCACAGACATCGGGGCTCCGGGCTTTCCCTGACCAACAGGGCTTCAACGTTTACCACCAGCTGCACCTGGGCGCCCACTGAAAAAAATAAACGAAAAATCACGAACATCGCACGATTGCTCCCACATCGAAAGTGCCAGCAACTCAAGCTCTTGCTGCTACTCACCGGCCATTCCCAGCGCATCTACAGCACCACAGACATCGGGGCTCCGGGCTTTCCCTGACCAACAGGCCTTCGACGTTTACCACCCGCTGCACCTGGGCTCCCACTGAAAAGAACACCGAAAAATCACAAACGTCGGACGATTGCTCCCACACCGAAAGTGCCAGCCAGTCAAGCTCTTGCTGCTCCTCACCGCCCATTCCCAGCGCATCTACAGCACCACAGACATCGGAGCTCCGGGCTTTCCATGACGAACCAAGCTTCGACATTTACCACCAGCTGCACCTGGGCTCCCACTGAAAAGAACCCCCGAAAAATCACGAACATCGGACGATTGCTCCCACACCGAAAGTGCCAGCAACACAAGCTCTTGCTGCTCCTCACCGGCCGTTCCCAGCACATCTACAGCACCACAGACATCGGGGCTCCGGGCTTTCCCTGACCAACAGGGCTTCGACGTTTACCACCAGCTGAACCTGGGCGCCCACTGAAAAAAATAAACGAAAAATCACGAAGATCAGACGATTGATCCCACAACGAAAGTGCCAGCCAGTCAAGCTCTTGCTGCTCCTCACCGCCCATTCCCAGCGCATCTACAGCACCACAGACATCGGGGCTCCGGGCTTTCCCTGACCAACAGGGCTTCGACATTTACCACCAGCTGCACCTGGGCGCACACTGAAATAAAACCCCGAAAAATCACAAACGTCGGACGATTGCTCCCACAACGAAAGTGCCAGCAACTCAAGCTCTTGCTGCTACTCACCGGCCATTGGCAGCGCATCTACAGCACCACAGACATCGGGGCTCCGGGCTTTCCCTGACCAACAGGGCTTCGACGTTTACCACCAGCTGCACCTGGGCGCCCACTGAAAAAAAACCCCGAAAACTCACGAACGTCGGACGATTCCTCCCACACCGAAAGTGCCAGCATGTCAGCCTCTTGCTGCTCCTCACCGGCCATTGGCAGCGCATCTACAGCACCACAGACATCGGGGCTCCGGGCTTTCCCTGACCAACAGGGCTTCGACGTTTACCACCAGCTGAACCTGGGCGCCCACTGAAAAAAAACCCCGAAAAATCACGAACGTCGGACGATTGCTCCCACACTGAAAGTGCCAGCCAGTCAAGCTCTTGCTGCTCCTCACCGGCCATTGGCAGCGCATCTACAGCACCACAGACATCGCGGCTCCGGGCTTTCCCTGACCAACAGGCCTTCGACATTTACCACCAGCTGCACCTGGGCGCCCACTGAAATAAAACTCCGAAAACTCACGAACGTCGGACGATTGCTCCCACAACGAAAGTGCCAGCAACTCAAGCTCTTGCTGCTACTCACCAGACTTTGGCAGTGCATCTACAGCACCACATACATTGGGGTTCTGCGCTTTCCCTGACCAACAGGGCTTCGACGTTTACCACCAGCTGAACCTGGGCGCCCACTGAAAAAAATAAACTAAAAATCACGAACATCGGACGATTGCTCCCACACCGAAAGTGCCAGACAGTCAAGCTCTTGCTGCTCCTCACCGCCCATTCCCAGTGCATCTACAGCATCACAGATATCGGGGCTCCGGGCTTTCCGTGACCAACAGGGCTTCGACGTTTACCACCAGCTGAACCTGGGCGCCCACTGAAAGTAAAACCCCGAAAAATCACGAACATCGGACGATTGCTCCCACACCGAAAGTGCCAGCAACACAAGCTCTTGCTGCTCCTCACCGGCCATTCCCAGCGCATCTACAGCACCACAGACATCGGGGCTCTGAGCTTTCCCTGACGAACAGGGCTTCGACGTTTACCACCAGTTGAACCTGGGCGCCCACTGAAAAAAATAAACGAAAAATTACGAACATCGGACGATTGCTCCCACACCGAAAGTGCCAGCCTGTCAAGCTCTTCCTGCTCCTCACCGGCCATTCCCAGCGCATCTACAGCACCACAGACATCGGGGCTCCGGGCTTTCCCTGACCAACAGGGCTTCGACGTTTACCACTCGCTGCAGCTGGGCTCCCACTGAAAAGAACCCCGAAAAATCACGAACGTCGGACGATTGCTCCCACACCGAAAGTGCCAGCCAGTCAAGCTCTTGCTGCTCCTCACCGGCCATTCCCAGCGCATCTACAGCACCACAGACATCGGGGCTCCGGGGTTTCCCTGACCAACCGGGCTTCGACATTTACCACCAGCTGCACCTGGGTGCCCCCTGAAAAAAAAACCCCAAAAATCACGAACGTCGGACGATTCCTGCCACACCTTAAATGCCAGCCTGTCATGCTCTTGCTGCTCCTCACCGGCCATTCCCAACGCATCTACAGCACCACAGACATCGGGGCTCCGAGCTTTCCCTGACCAACATGGCTTCGACATTTACCACCAGCTGCACCTGTGCGCCCACTGAAAGTAAAACCCCGAAAAATCACGAACGTTGGACGATTGCTCCCACAACGAAAGTGCCAGCCAGCCAAGCTCTTGCTGCTCCTCACCGGCCATTGGCAGCGCATCTACAGCACCACAGACATCGTGGCTCCGGGCTTTCCCTGACCAACAGGCCTTCGACATTTACCACCAGCTGCACCTGGGCGCCCACTGAAAAAAAACCCTGAAAAATGACGAACGTCGGACGATTGCTCCCACACCAAAAGTGCCAGCCAGTCAAGCTCTTGCTGCTCCTCACCGGACAGTGGCAGTGCATCTACAGCACCACAGACATTGGGGCTCCGGGCTTTCCCTGACCAACAGGCCTTCGACGTTTACCACTCGCTGAACCTGGGCTCCCACTGAAAAGAACCCCGAAAAATCACGAACGTCGGACGATTGCTCCCACAACAAAAGTGCCAGACAGTCAAGCTCTAGCTGCTGAACACCGGCCATTCCCAGCGCATCTACATCACCACAGACATCGGGGCTCCGGGCTTTCCCTGACCAACAGGTCTTAGAAGTTTACCACCAGCTGAACCTGGGCGCCCACTGAAATAAAACCCCGAAAAATCACGAACATCCGACGATTGCGCCCACACCCAAAGTGTTAGCCAGTCAAGCTCTTGCTGCTGCTCACCGGACTTTGGCAGTGCATCTACAGCACCACAGACATCGGGGCTCCGGGCTTTCCCTGACCATCAGGGCTTCGACATTTACCACCAGCTGCACCTCGGCTCCCACTGAAATAAAAGCCCGAAAAATCACGAACGTCGGACGATTGCTCCCACAACGAAAGTGCCAGCCAGTCAAGCTCTTGCTGCTCCTCACTGCCCATTCCCAGCGCATCTACAGCACAACAGACATCGGGGCTCCGGGCTTTCCCTGACGAACAGGGCTTCGACGTTTACCACCAGTTGAACCTGGGCGCCCACTGGAAAAAAAACCCGAAAAATCACGAACGTCGGACGATTCTTCCCACATTGAAAGTGCCAGCCAGTCAAGCTCTTGCTGCTCCTCACCGGCCATTGGCAGCGCATCTACAGCACCACAGACATCGCGGCTCCGGGCTTTCCCTGACCATCAGGGCTTCGACATTTACCACCAGCTGCACCTGGGCGCCCACTGAAATAAAACCCCGAAAAATCACAAACGTCGGACGATTGCTCCCACAACGAAAGTGCCAGCAACTCAAGCTCTTGCTGCTCCTCACCGGAGAGTGGCAGCGCATCTACAGCACCACAGACATCGGGGCTCCGGGCTTTCCCTGACCAACAGGGCTTCGACATTTACCACCAGCTGCACCTGGGCTCCCACTGAAATAAAACCCCGAAAAATCACGAACGTCGGACGATTGCTCCCACAACGAAAGTGCCAGCAACTCAAGCTCTTGCTGCTACTCACCGGACTTTGGCAGTGCATCTACAGCACCACAGACATCGGGGTTCTCCGCTTTCCCTGAACAACAGGGCTTCGACGTTTACCACCAGCTGCACCTGGGCGCCCACTGAAAAAAATAAACGAAAAATCATGAATATCGGACGATTGCTCCCACACCGAAACTGCGAGCAACTCAAGCTCTTGCTGCTACTCACCGCCCATTGGCAGGGCATCTACAGCACCACAGACATCGGGGCTCCGGGCTTTCCCTGACCAACAGGGCTTCAACGTTTACCACCAGCTGCACCTGGGCGCCCACTGAAAGTAAAACCCCGAAAAATCACGAACATCGGACGATTGCTCCCACAACGAAACTGCCAGCAACACAAGCTCTTGCTGCTCCTCACCGCCCATTCCCAGCGCATCTACAGCACCACAGACATCGCGGCTCCGGGCTTTCCCTCACCAACAGGGCTTCGACATTTACCACCAGCTGCACCTGGTTACCCACTGAAAAAAAACCCTGAAAAATCAAAAACGTCAGACGATTCGTCCCACACTGAAAGTGCCAGCAACTCAAGCTCTTGCTGCTCCTCACCGGCCATTCCCAGTGCATCTACAGCACCACAGACATCGCGGCTCTGGGCTTTCCCTGACCAACAGGCCTTCGACATTTACCACCAGCTGCACGTAGTTGGTCACTGAAAAAAAACCCTGAAAAATCAAAAACGTCGGACAATTGATCCCACACCGAAAGTGCCAGCCAGTCAAGCTCTTGCAGTTCCTCACCGGCCACTGGCAGCTCATCTACAGCACCACAGACATCGGAGCTCCGGGCTTTCCCTGACCAACAGGGCTTCGACGTTTACCACTCGCTGCACCTGGGCTCCCACTGAAAAAAACCCCGAAAAATCACGAACGTCGGACGATTGCACCCAAACCGAAATTGCCAGCAACACAATCTCTTGCTGCTCCTCACCGGCCATTCCCAGCGCATCTACAGCACCACAGACATCGGGGCTCCGGGCTTTCCCTGACCAACAGGGCTTCGACGTTTACCACCAGCTGAACCTGGGCGCCCACTACAAAAAAAACCCAAAAAATCACGAACGTCGGACGATTGTTCCCACATTTAAAGTGCCAGCCAGTCAAGCTCTTGCTGCTCCTCACCGGCCATTCCCAGCGCATCTACAGCACCACAGACATCGGGGCTCCGGGCTTTCCCTGACCATCAGGGCTTCGACATTTACCACCAGCTGCACTTGGGCGCCCACTGAAATAAAACCCCGAAAAATCACGAACGTCGGACGATTGCTCCCACAACAAAAGTGCCAGCAACTCAAGCTCTTGCTGCTACTCACCGGACTTTGGCAGTGCATCTACAGCACCACAGACATCAGGGTTCTGCGCTTTCCCTGACCAACAGGGCTTTGACGTTTACCACCAGGTGCACCTGGGCGCCCACTGAAATAAATAAACGAAAAATCACGAACGTCGGACGATTGCTCCCACAACGAAAGTGCCAGCAACTCAAGCTCTTGCTGCTACTCACCGGACTTTGGCAATGCATCTACAGCACCACAGACATCGGGGTTCTGCGCTTTCCCTGACCAACAGGGCTTCGACGTTTACCACTCGCTGCACCTGGGCTCCCACTGAAAAGAACCCCGAAAAATCACGAACGTCGGACGATTGCTCCCACACCGAAAGTGCCAGCAACACAAGCTCTTGCTGCTCCTCACCGGACTTTGGCAGCGCATCTACAGCACCACAGACATCGGGGCTCCGGGCTTTCCCTGACCAACAGGGCTTCGACGTTTACCACCAGCTGAACCTTGGCGCCCACTGAAATAAAACCCCCAAAAATCACGAACGTCGGACGATTGCTCCCACAACGAAAGTGCCAGCCAGTCAAGCTCTTGCTGCTCCTCACCGCGCATTCCCAGCGCATCTACAGCACCACAGACATCGGGGCTCCGGGCTTTCCCTGACGAACAGGGCTTCGACGTTTACCACCAGCTGCACCTGGGCGCCCACTGAAAAAAATAAACGAAAAATCATGAACATCGGATGATTGCTCCCACACCGAAAGTGCCAGCAACTCAAGCTCTTGCTGCTACTCACCGGCCATTCCCAGCGCATCTACAGCACCACAGACATCGGGGCTCCGGGCTTTCCCTGACCAACAGGGCTTCGACATTTACCATCAGCTGCACCTGGGCGCCCACTGAAATAAAACTCCGAAAAATCACGAACGTCGGACGATTGCTCCCACAACGAAAGTGCCAGCAACTCAAGGTCCTGCTGCTACTCACCGGACATTGGCAGCGCATCTACAGCACCACAGACATCGCGGCTCCGGGCTTTCCCTGACCAACAGGGCTTCGACGTTTACCACCCGCTGAACCTGGGCGCCCACTGAAAAAAATTAAAGAAAAATCACGAACGTCGGACGATTGCTCCCACAGCAAAAGTGCCAGCCAATGAAGCTCTTGCTGCTCCTCACCGGCCATTCCCAGCGCATCTACAGCACCACAGACATCGGTGCTCCGGGCTTTCCCTGACCAACAGGCCTTCGACGTTTACCACTCGCTGAACCTGGGCTCCCACTGAAAAGAACCCCCAAAAATCACGAACGTCGGACGATTGCTCCCACACCAAAAGTGCCAGCCAGTCAACCTCTTGCTGCTCCTCACCGGCCACTGGCAGCGCATCTACAGCACCACAGACATCGGGGCTCCGGGCTTTCCCTGACCAACAGGGCTTCGACGTTTACCACCAGCTGAACCTGGGAGCCCAGTGAAATAAAACCCCGAAAAATCACGAACGTCGGACGATTCCTCCCACACCGAAAGTGCCAGCAACTCAAGCTCTTGCTGCTCCTCACCGGCCATTCCCAGCGCATCTACAGCACCACAGACATCGGGGCTCTGGGCTTTCCCTGACCAACAGGCCTTCGACGTTTACCACCAGCTGCACCTGGGCTCCCACTGAAAAGAACCCCGAAAAATCACGAACGTCGGACGATTGCTCCCACACCAAAAGTGCCAGACAGTCAAGCTCTAGCTGCTGAACACCGGCCATTCCCAGCGCATCTACAGCACCACAGACATCGGGGCTCCGGGCTTTCCCTGACCAACTGGGCTTCGACGTTTACCACCAGCTGCACCTGGGCGCACACTGAAATAAAACTCCGAAAAATCACGAACGTCGGACGATTGCTCCCACAACGAAAGTGCCAGCAACTCAAGCTCTTGCTGCTACTCACCGGACTTTGGCAGTGCATCTACAGCACCACAGACATCGGGGCTCCAGGCTTTCCCTGACGAACAGCGTTCGACGTTTACCACCAGGTGCACCTGGGCGCCCACTGAAAAAAATAAACGAAAAATCATGAATATCGGACGATTGCTCCCACACCGAAACTGCCAGCAACTCAAGCTCTTGCTGCTACTCACTGCCCATTGGCAGGGCATCTACAGCACCACAGACATCGGGGCTCCGAGCTTTCCCTGACCAACTGGGCTTCAACGTTTACCACCAGCTGCACCTGGGCGCACACTGAAATAAAACTCCGAAAAATCACGAACGTCGGACGATTGCTCCCACAACGAAAGTGCCAGCAACTCAAGCTCTTGCTGCTACTCACCAGACTTTGGCAGTGCATCTACAGCACCACAGACATCGGGGCTCCGGGCTTTCCCTGACCAACAGGGCTTCGACGTTTACCACCAGCTGAACCTGGGCGCCCACTGAAAAAAATAAACTAAAAATCACGAACATCGGACGATTGCTCCCACACCGAAAGTGCCAGACAGTCAAGCTCTTGCTGCTCCTCACCGGCCATTGGCAGCTCATCTACAGCATCACCGATATCGGGGCTCCGGGCTTTCCGTGACCAACAGGGCTTCGACGTTTACCACCAGCTGAACCTGGGCGCCCACTGAAATAAAACCCCGAAAAATCACGAACATCGGACGATTGCTCCCACACCGAAAGTGCCAGCAACACAAGCTCTTGCTGCTCCTCACCGCCCATTCCCAGCGCATCTACAGCACCACAGACATCGGGGCTCTGGGCTTTCCCTGACCAACAGGGCTTCGACGTTTACTACCAGCTGAACCTGGGCGCCCACTGAAAAAAAACCCCGAAAAATCACAAACGTCGGACGATTGCACCCAAACCGAAAGTCCCAGCCAGTCAAGCTCTTGCTGCTCCTCACCGGCCATTCCCAGCGCATCTACAGCACCACAGACATCGCGACTCCGGGCTTTCCCTCACCAACAGGGCTTCGACACTTACCACCAGCTGCACCTGGTTACCCACTGAAAAAAAACCCTGAAAAATCCAAAACGTCAGACGATTGCTCCCACACTGAAAGTGCCAGCAACTCAAGCTCTTGCTGCTCCTAACCGGCCATTGGCAGCGCATCTACAGCACCACAGACATCGCGGCTCTGGGCTTTCCCTGACCAACAGGCCTTCGACATTAACCACCAGCTGCACCTAGTTGGCCACTGAAAAAAAACCCTGAAAAATCAAAAACGTCGGACAATTGATCCCACACCGAAAGTGCCAGCCAGTCAAGCTCTTGCAGTTCCTCACCGGCCACTGGCAGCTCATCTACAGCACCACAGACATCGGAGCTCCGGGCTTTCCCTGACCAACAGGCCTTCGACGTTTACCACCAGCTGCACCTGGGCTCCCACTGAAAAGAACCCCGAAAAATCACGAACGTCGGACGATTGCTCCCACAACGAAAGTGCCAGCAACTCAAGCTCTTGCTGCTACTCACCAGACTTTGGCAGTGCATCTACAGCACCACAGACATCGGGGTCCTGCGCTTTCCCTGACGAACAGGGCTTCGACGTTTACCACCAGCTGCACCTGGGCGCCCACTGAAAAAAATAAACGAAAAATCATGAATATCGGACGATTGCTCCCACACCAAAACTGCCAGCAACTCAAGCTCTTGCTGCTACTCACCGGACTTTGGCAGTGCATCTACAGCACCACAGACATCGGGGCTCCGGGCTTTCCCAGACCAACAGGGCTTCGACATTTACCACCAGCTGCACCTGGGCGCCCACTGAAATTAAAACCACGAAAAATCACGAACGTAGGACGATTGCTCCCACACCAAAAGTCCCAGTCAGTCAAGCTCTTGCTGCTACTCACGGGCCATGGGCAGCGCATCTACAGCACCACAGACATCGTGGCTCCGGGCTTTCCCTGACCAACAGGGCTTCGACATTTACCACCAGCTGCACCTGGTTACCCACTGAAAAAAAAACCCCAAAAATCACAAATGTCGGACGATTCCTGCCACACCTTAAATGCCAGCCTGTCAAGCTCTTGCTGCTCCTCACCGGCCATTGGAGGCGCATCTACAGCACCACAGACATCGGGGCTCCGGGCTTTCCCTGACCAACAGGGCTTCAACGTTTACCACCAGCTGCACCTGGGTGCCCCCTGAAAAAAAAACCCCAAAAATCACGAACGTCGGACGATTCCTGCCACACCTTAAATGCCAGCCTGTCATGCTCTTGCTGCTCCTCACCGGCCATTCCCAACGCATCTACAGCACCACAGACATCGGGGCTGTGGGCTTTCCCTGACCAACATGGCTTCGACATTTACCACCAGCTGCACCTGTGCGCCCACTGAAAGTAAAACCCCGAAAAATCACGAACGTTGGACGATTGCTCCCACAACGAAAGTGCCAGCCAGCCAAGCTCTTGCTGCTCCTCACCGGCCATTGCCAGCCCATCTACAGCACCACAGACATCGTGGCTCCGGGCTTTCCCTGACCAACAGGCCTTCGACATTTACCACCACCTGCACCTGGGCGCCCACTGAAAAAAAACCGTGAAAAATGACGAACGTCGGACGATTGCTCCCACACCGAAAGTGCCAGCCAGTCAAGCTCTTGCTGCTCCTCACCGGACAGTGGCAGTGCATCTACAGCACCACAGACATTGGGGCTCCGGGCTTTCCCTGACCAACAGGCCTTCGACGTTTACCACTCGCTGAACCTGGGCTCCCACTGAAAAGAACCCCGAAAAATCACGAACGTCGGACGATTGCTCCCACACCAAAAGTGCCAGACAGTCAAGCTCTAGCTGCTGAACACCGGCCATTCCCAGCGCATCTACATCACCACAGACATCGGGGCTCCGGGCTTTCCCTGACCAACAGGGCTTAGAAGTTTACCACCAGCTGAACCTGGGCGCCCACTGAAATAAAACCCCGAAAAATCACGAACGTCCGACGATTGCGCCCACACCCAAAGTGTCAGCCAGTCAAGCTCTTGCTGCTGCTCACCGGACTTTGGCAGTGCATCTACAGCACCACAGACATCGCGGCTCCGGGCTTTCCCTGACCATCAGGGCTTCGACATTTACCACCAGCTGCACCTCGGCTCCCACTGAAATAAAAGCCCGAAAAATCACGAACGTCGGACGATTGCTCCCACAACGAAAGTGCCAGCCAGTCAAGCTCTTGCTGCTCCTCACCGCCCATTCCCAGCGCATCTACAGCACCACAGACATCGGGGCTCCGGGCTTTCCCTGACGAACAGGGCTTCGACGTTTACCACCAGCTGAACCTGGGCGCCCACTGGAAAAAAAACCCGAAAAATCACGAACGTCGGACGATTGTTCCCACATTGAAAGTGCCAGCCAGTCAAGCTCTTGCTGCTCCTCACCGGCCATTGGCAGCGCATCTACAGCACCACAGACATCGCGGCTCCGGGCTTTCCCTGACCATCAGGGCTTCGACATTTACCACCAGCTGCACCTGGGCGCCCACTGAAATAAAACCCCGAAAAATCACAAACGTCGGACGATTGCTCCCACAACGAAAGTGCCAGCAACTCAAGCTCTTGCTGCTCCTCACCGGAGAGTGGCAGCGCATCTACAGCACCACAGACATCGGGGCTCCGGGCTTTCCCTGACCAACAGGGCTTCGACATTTACCACCAGCTGCACCTGGGCTCCCACTGAAATAAAACCCCGAAAAATCACGAACGTCGGACGATTGCTCCCACAACGAAAGTGCCAGCAACTCAAGCTCTTGCTGCTACTCACCGGACTTTGGCAGTGCATCTACAGCACCACAGACATCGGGGCTCCGGGCTTTCCCTGACCAACAGGGCTTCGACGTTTACCACCAGCTGCACCTGGGCGCCCACTGAAAAAAATAAACGAAAAATCATGAATATCGGACGATTGCTCCCACACCGAAACTGCGAGCAACTCAAGCTCTTGCTGCTACTCACCGCCCATTGGCAGGGCATCTACAGCACCACAGACATCGGGGCTCCGGGCTTTCCCTGACCAACAGGGCTTCAACGTTTACCACCAGCTGCACCTGGGCGCCCACTGAAAGTAAAACCCCGAAAAATCACGAACATCGGACGATTGCTCCCACACCGAAAGTGCCAGCAACACAAGCTCTTGCTGCTCCTCACCGCCCATTCCCAGCGCATCTACAGCACCACAGACATCGCGGCTCCGGGCTTTCCCTCACCAACAGGGCTTCGACATTTACCACCAGCTGCACCTGGTTACCCACTGAAAAAAAACCCTGAAAAATCAAAAACGTCAGACGATTCGTCCCACACTGAAAGTGCCAGCAACTCAAGCTCTTGCTGCTCCTCACCGGCCATTCCCAGCGCATCTACAGCACCACAGACATCGGGGCTCCGGGCTTTCCCTGACCATCAGGGCTTCGACATTTACCACCAGCTGCACCTGGGCGCACACTGAAATAAAACCCCGAAAAATCACAAACGTCGGACGATTGCTCCCACAACAAAAGTGCCAGCAACTCAAGCTCTTGCTGCTACTCACCGGACTTTGGCAATGCATCTACAGCACCACAGACATCGGGGTTCTGCGCTTTCCCTGACCAACAGGGCTTCGACGTTTACCACTCGCTGCACCTGGGCTCCCACTGAAAAGAACCCCGAAAAATCACGAACGTCGGACGATTGCTCCCACACCGAAAGTGCCAGTCAGTCAAGCTCTTGCTGCTCCTCACCGGACTTTGGCAGCGCATCTACAGCACCACAGACATCGGGGCTCCGGGCTTTCCCTGACCAACAGGGCTTCGACGTTTACCACCAGCTGAACCTTGCGCCCACTGAAATAAAACCCCCAAAAATCACGAACGTCGGACGATTGCTCCCACAACGAAAGTGCCAGCCAGTCAAGCTCTTGGTGCTCCTCACCGGCCATTCCCAGCGCATCTACAGCACCACAGACATCGGGGCTCCGGGCTTTCCCTGACAAACAGGGCTTCGACGTTTACCACCAGCTGCACCTGGGCGCCCACTGAAAAAAATAAAAGAAAAATCACGAACATCGGACGATTGCTCCCACACCAAAAGTGCCAGCCAGTCAAGCTCTTGCTGCTCCTCACCGCCCATTCCCAGCGCATCTACAGCACCACAGACATCGGGGCTCCGGGCTTTCCCTGACCAACAGGGCTTCGACGTTTACCACCAGCTGCACCTGGGCGCCCACTGAAATAAAACCCCGAAAAATCACGAACGTCGGACGATTGCTCCCACACCGAAAGTGCCAGCCAGTCAAGCTCTTGCTGCTCCTCACCGGCCATTCCCAGCGCATCTACAGCACCACAGACATCGGGGCTCCGGGCTTTCCCTGACCAACAGGGCTTCGACATTTACCACCAGCTTCACCTGGGCGCCCACTGAAATAAAACCCCGAAAAATCACGAACGTCGGACGATTGCTCCCACAACGAAAGTGCCAGCAACTCAAGCTCTTGCTGCTACTCACCGGACTTTGGCAGTGCATCTACAGCACCACAGACATCGGGGTTCTACGCTTTCCCTGACCAACAGGGCTTCGACATTTACCACCCGCTGCACCTGGGTGCCCACTGAAAAAAAGCCCGAAAAATCACAAACGTCGGACTATTGCTCCCACACTGAAAGTGCCAGCCAGTCAAGCTCTTGCTGCTCCTCACCGGACTTCGGCAGCGCATCTACAGCACCACAGACATCGCGGCTCTGGGCTTTCCCTGACCAACAGGCCTTCGACATTTACCACCAGCTGCACCTAGTTGGCCACTGAAAAAAAACCCTGAAAAATCAAAAACGTCAGACAATTGATCCCACACCGAAAGTGCCAGCCAGTCAAGCTCTTGCAGTTCCTCACCGGCCACTGGCAGCTCATCTACAGCACTACAGACATCGGAGCTCCGGGCTTTCCCTGACCAACAGGGCTTCGACGTTTACCACCAGCTGAACCTGGGCGCCCACTGAAAAAAAACCCCGAAAAATCACAAACGTCGGACGATTGCTCCCACACCGAAAGTCCCAGCCAGTCAAGCTCTTGCTGCTCCTCAACGGCCATTGGCAGCGCATCTACAGCACCACAGACATCGGGGCTCCGGGCTTTCCCTGACCAACAGGGCTTCGACATTTACCACCAGCTGCACCTGGGTGCCCACTGAAATAAAACCCCGAAAAATCACGAACGTCGGACGATTGCTCCCACACCGAAAGTGCCAGCCTGTCAAGCTCTTGCTGCTCCTCACCGCCCATTGGCAGCGCATCTACAGCACCACAGACATCGGGGCTGTGGGCTTTCCCTGACCAACAGGGCTTCGACGTTTACCACCAGCTGAACCTGAGCGCCCACTGAAAAAAAACCCCGAAAAATCACGAACGTCGGACGATTGATCCCACACCGAAAGTCCCAGCCAGTCAAGCTCTTGCTGCTCCTCACCGGCCATTCCCAGCGCATCTACAGCACCACAGACATCGGGGCTCCGGGCTTTCCCTGACGAACCGGGCTTCGACATTTACCACCAGCTGCACCTGGGTGCCCCCTGAAAAAAAAACCCCAACAATCACAAATGTCGGACGATTCCTGCCACACTTTAAATGCCAGCCTCTCAACCTCTTGCTGCTCCTCACCGGCCGTTCCCAGCGCATCTACAACACCACAGACATCGGGGCTCCGGGCGTTCCCTGACCAACAGGGCTTCGACGTTTACCACCAGCTGCACCTGGGCGCCCACTGAAAAAAATAAACGAAAAATCACGAACATCGCACGATTGCTCCCACACCAAAAGTGCCAGCCAGTCAAGCTCTTGCTGCTCCTCACCGGCCATTCCCAGCGCATCTACAGCACCACAGACATCGGGGCTCCGGGCTTTCCCTGACCAACAGGGCTTCGACGTTTACCACCAGCTGCACCTGGGCGTCCACTGAAAAAAATAAACGAAAAATCACGAACATCGCACGATTGCTCCCACACCAAAAGTGCCAGCCAGTCAAGCTCTTGCTGCTCCTCACCGGCCATTCCCAGCGCATCTACAGCACCACAGGTATCGGGGCTCCGGGCTTTCCCTGACCAAGAGGGCTTCGACATTTACCACCAGCTGCACCTGGGCGCCCACTGAAAAAAAACCCTGAAAAATCAAAAACGTCGGACGACTGCTCCCACAACGAAAGTGCCAGCCAGTCAAGCTCTTGCTGCTCCTCACCGGCCATTCCCAGCGCATCTACAGCACCACAGACATCGGGGCTCCGAGCTTTCCCTGACCAACAGGGCTTCGACATTTACCACCAGCTGCACCTGGGCGCCCAGTGAATAAAAATCCCCTAAAATCACAAACGTCCGACGATTGCTCCCACACCAAAAGTGCCAGCCAGTCAAGCTCTTGCTGTTCCTCACCGGACAGTGGCAGTGCATCTACAGCACCACAGACATCGGGGTTCTGCGCTTTCCCTGACCAACAGGGCCTCCTGCCCCACAACTGGGCCTTCTACACCCCCAAAATGGCGTCGTGCCCCCCAAAATGCGCTCTCGCCCCTGAAAGTGGCCTCCTGCCCCATGACTGGGCCTTCTACACCGCCAAAATGGCGTCGTGCCCCCCAAAATGCGCTCTCACCCCCGAAAGTGGCCTCCTGCCCCACAACTGGGCCTTCTACCCCCCCAAAATGGCGTCGTGCCCCACAAAATGCACTCTCGCCCCCGAAAGTGGCCTCCTGCCCCACAACTGGGCCTTCTACCCCCCCAAAATGGCACCGTGCCCCCCAAAATGCGCTCTCACCCCCGAAAGTGGCCTCCTGCCCCACAACTGGGCCTTGTACCCCCCCAAAATGGCGTCGTGCCCCACAAAATGCACTCTCGCCCCCGAAAGTGGCCTCCTGCCCCACAACTGGGCCTTCTACCCCCCCAAAATGGCGCCGTGCCCCACAAAATGCGCTCTCACCCCAAAGTGGTCTCCTGCCCCCCAACTTGTGGGGGGGGGTCGCCGAGCTCCCGCGCATGCGCGCACAGCTGGACCGTGAGGGGCGGGAGACCGGCGCGGAGCCGGTTGGGGGGGGGCGTGGGCGCATGCGCGTTGAGGGGCGGCGGGCGCGCCGGTGGCGGAGAGAAGGCAGGAAGCAGGAAGCAGGAAGCAGGAAGCAGGAAGCGGCAGCGCCGCGGCGTTTTTATTGGCGGGGAGAGCGGCGGGGGCGAGGCCCGGCTCCGGTACCGGCACCGCGGGGGCGGGGGGCGCCCGGGGGGTTTGGGGTCCGGGGTGGGGGGGGACGGGGGATTTTGGGGGGGGGTCCCAAACCGTTCTAGGGGGATCCCGGGGGGGGGGGGGTTGGGGGTCCCGGGATGGGGGGGTCGGGGGTATTGGGGGGGGGGGGGGGCTTGGGGGGCGGAGTCCCAAAGGGTTTGGGGGGGGTCAGAGGGGTTCTTGGGGGGAGGGTGGGGGGTTTGGGGTCCGGGGTGGGGGGGCTTTGAGAGGGTGTGGGGGGGTCCCAAACCGTTCTAGGGGGATCCCGGGGGGGGGGGGGTTGGGGGTCCCGGGATGGGGGGGTCGGGGGTATGGGGGGGGGGCTTGGGGGGCGGAGTCCCAAAGGGTTTAGGGGGGGGGTCAGAGGGGTTCTTGGGGGCAGGGTGGGAGGTTTGGGGTCCGGGGTGGGGGAGTTTGGGGGGGTGGGGGGGCTTTGAGAGGGTGGGGGGGGGTCCCAAACCGTTCTAGGGGGATCGGGGGGGGGGTTTGGGGGTCCCGGGATGGGGGGGTCGGGGGTATGGGGGGAGGGGGCTTGGGGGGCGGAGTCCCAAAGGGTTTGAGGGGGGGTCAGAGGGGTTCTTGGGGGGAGGGTGGGGGGTTTGGGGTCCGGGGTGGGGGGGGGTGGGTCCCAAACCGTTCTAGGGGGATCCCGGGGGGGGGGGGGGGGTTGGGGTGGTCCCGGGATGGGGGGGGGGGGGGTTGGGGGTCCCGGGATGGGGGGGTCGGGGGTATGGGGGGTGGGGGGGGCTTGGGGGGCGGAGTCCCAAAGAGTTTGGGGGGGGGGGTCAGAGGGGTTCTTGGGGGGAGGGTGGGGGGTTTGGGGTCCGGGGTGGGGGATTTTGGGGGGGTGGGGGGGCTTTGAGAGGGTGGGGGGGGGGTCCCAAACCGTTCTAGGGGGATCCCGGGGGGGGGGGGGTTGGGGGTCCCGGGATGGGGGGGGTCGGGGGTATGGGGGGGGGGGCAAAGGGTTTAGGGGGGGGGGTCAGAGGGGTTCTTGGGGGGAGGGTGGGGGGTTTGGGGTCCGGGGTGGGGGAGTTTGGGGGGGTGGGGGGGCTTTGAGAGGGTGGGGGGGGTCCCAAACCGTTCTAGGGGGATCCCGGGGGGGGGGGGGTTGGGGGTCCCGGGATGGGGGGGTCGGGGGTATGGGGGGGGGGCTTGGGGGACGGAGTCCCAAAGGGTTTGGGGGGGGTCAGAGGGGTTCTTGGGGGGA